>NC_069503.1:836715796-836993296 GCF_027579735.1 Bombina bombina | reverse complement strand
TATAAAAATCACTACCTTAAAGTAAAGTGTAGTGATTTTTATAATGTTATATTTCCACAACTATGTATTATTAGTTATCACAGCCTTTAAGCTCATAAAATTGTGTGCAAATAAATTCATTGGATTGAGTGCTCTTCTATATTATACACATTGTGGTAGGATTGTCACCTCCTCTTACAAAACATCTAATACATCTAGTATACATTATTACTTTCATTGTGGCAATTACATATGACCTTAATGCTAAAACTTTACCTATAAGGAATATTATTGTTTGGTCTTTTCCTTCAATACAATTTATTTACCTTTTTAGCAACACGTCTTTGCACTATAGAAAACAGCCCAAAGTCCAGCACCCTTAAATGCCCAATGCACGCTGCAGGGTTCCTGCAAACCCCCAAATGGATACAAACAAAAGATGCAGCAGCATAAGTATTTTACCAATTTATTATGGCACAAAAAAAGTCCACAACGTTTCGGGTGTTACCTTTTAATTATGTGAATACATAATGGCACTTGAGTCTGTCCTTATATACCTTTATACAGGTGTAACCAAATAGCAATTGACAACTTGTTAGTAAATTACAACTCCTCAATAATGTTAGACCCTCTAGTGGTTATTTCATGTCATTACAACCTTGAATTTACATTTTTTCATTATCCTTCAACAAATGGTATAAAAAGAACAAAGTGCACAAAAAATCACTTAAAAACAGATTTAAAATCATGGAAGGCAGATATAATCACGAATCACATCAAACTTAGAGGAGTACTATCCATTTAACAGAATCTGGAAAATCTTAAGAGGTTTTCTAATTAAAAAAAAAAAAAAAAGGGTCCAATCTAGATCTCTATTCATCCCTTTTGGCAGCAAAGTCCCCAACTTAAAGATTCAAATAGTCTCTCTTTTCTTTAATACGTTTTCCCTACCTGATGAGAAAGTGCAACTACCTATTAAATGCACTTCCATTTTTTGCTGTTATTTAATCTGACATGATAGTCATTGGTCAGTTATCTAACATTGAATTAATTCCACCTTAAATGTCTACTTACAGGTACATCCTGGTAACTTTAGTCACATGTTTGATTCAACCAATAAGTGAAGGGCAAGCACTATTTATTTTAGCAATTTTACCTGGGAGTGTGCTTATGATTAAGGCTGCACTAGCCGAAACATGTAAGGCATACTTTCTAGCTTTGCATTCTTTCTTACTTATTTTAATGTATATGAAATAAAGATCGTTTTTATCATTCATCCTGGGAGAAGTGCCGGCTTTTTCTTTCTGCAATTCAAGCTATCTACTTTCCCTGACCGGCTTCTGGGCACCTCTCAGCTGTGTTGTGCTGTGGATCAGTTCACTCTATAGTGACGCTTTGGGAGACGGATCACTGGAACGCTATTGGAGGATTGCAACACGTGATACCCGGAAGTGCATTGGAGCCCGGGTCTGGAGCGCATACTGAAGACTAACGCCGGCTGTTTTGTGCACGATCCTGCTTGTCAGACTGTCCCTTCTACCTGGGGTGGTGAGTAACCGTCCTTTGGTATTGTTATGGTCTCTCTGTGATTTCAGGCTGCACTACATATATGGCTCAGTTCATGGAACATTGTAACTTATAGCGTTTTAGTGAAAGTGTATGCGCTCCATCTCTTTTATTCACTAACTTGCATCTCCTACATTATAACTGTGGATTGGAGCTGGTTGTGTAACATTTTTTCTTTTTTTCTCTGCAATATATATATATATATATATATACATACACATATATGGAATAATACACTTTCTATCAAAGGTAGCCACGCAATTTCTTCATTTAGATATTCTTCAATTAAAACTCAGCTCATTTTTAGATGAATACAAAATCAATTTATTGAGTTAAAGAGATCCAACATTTCAGCCCCAAGGTGAGGCCAAAACGTTGGAACTCAATAAACAATAAATGGATTTTGTATTCATCTAAAACCTAACAAGGCCCAAGTTGGAGCTTAAACGTTGAAACTACATTAATGGATTTTGTTTTCTTCCTGCAAAAATTGAAACTGAAACAAAAAGAATTGGATCTACAACTACATGGAACTTACATGATGTAAGTTCCATGTAGTTGAAGATCCAATTCTTTTTGTTTTAGTTTCAATTTTTGCAGGATGAAAACAAAATCCAAAATCCATTAATATCTCTGAATATTACAGGAAACGATTGATACCTAGAGGCTTTAGGATAAAGACTATTCCTACGATTGGACGCTCTAATCCGGACTTCTGCAAGCGAGGGAGTGCAGTGTTAAACAAATGTTCGCTGCACTTAATGTTACTGGTAGTTGAGGAGGTAAGGGTTTTGCTGCTTAACATAGAAGCACCAGATACCCTACAAGAAGGCAAAGGAGACAGCGGGTCTATACACAACAGAGGCTCACCACAGTGGATAACAGCTTGGACTCTGACCCAGAGACCACAGAACCCCAAGCCATGCAATAAGCGCAAACATCACAGGCTTTTTTAGGGGTTACCACACAGTCAGCACAAAGAAGATGGGGCACAGACCACATGCAAGGAGGGGAGGCTTGTGGAGGAAGGCCCCCATTTCAACAATGCTACAGGAGGACATAGTGGTCAATATCAGGTCTCACACTTTGACTGACTTTGAAAGAAACATTTTAAATAAAGGGCTCTCTTATGTCCCTACATCTCATATGAATGATTTTTACCTGTTCATAGACAATATAAAGTTCCAACGCCAACTGAAGTTAGGTGATCACTTTCAAAATACTATGAAGGATGACAACATCAGCCCACTCAAACCTCGCAGTACCTTTGATCCTGCAATTATCCACCCCAGCATACGCACCTTCACTAGGTTGACACAACAAGAATGGGAACACTGTAAGGGCACACTCTTTAAAAATAACTTCACTCGGGATGAAAGAGAAGCAGTGACCCAATTGTCAAGGAACACTGGGATTGTGATTCGCACAGCTGATAAGGGTGGAACAGTTGTTATCCAGAAATATCATAAATATAAGGACGAGATCCTGAAACAACTTTCTGACACACAGACATATAAAATTCTCTCTGGGGATCCCACCATAGGACTGAAACAACAGACTGACACAAGAATCTGCAATGCATTTTCCAGTGGATGGATTGATACTAACAAGAAGGGCTGGCTGACAGTGGACCATCCAGTACGACCTATCATGTACACCTTACCGAAAATCAACAAGGATCTTATGTCCCCACCGGGCCGACCCATAGCATCAGCGAGAGATTTTTTACTACAGCCACTGGAGATTTTCCTTGACATATTCTGCAACCAATGGTAAGGAATATGGAGTCTTATCTCAGAGATTCATGGGCACTCATTGAGGTGCTTTCACAAGTCACTGATGTTACAGATGAAGACCTTCTAGTGAGTATGGACGTTACTAGCCTATACACAGTGATCCCACAGGATGAGGGCATAGAGGTGATCCTCAATTGCCTAAAGAAATATCCATATGTTGGTCCACCAGCCGAGTTCATTAAACAACTCCTTACATTATGTCTGAAAAGCAATTATTTCCGCTTTGAGAAGAACTATTACCTCCAGCTAACCCGTATGGCTATGGGATCCAATATGGCACCAGCGTTTGCCAACCTTTTTATGGAACATAATTGAGGAAAAGGTACTACAAATATACCAACACCCCAAGGTTGTGTTCTACCGGTGGTATATCGACGATATCCTTTTGATATGGAAGGATGAAGTACAGGCTCTACATGAAGTAATTGACAGACTTAACAACTCAAAGTGCCCTACTAAGCTAAAAATTACAGCAAGCAAAACAAGCATAGACTTTCTTGACCTACAGATCTATAAAGATACTGACAGATTGGGTACTACACTATTTCACAAACCCACGGATAGAAATTCTATCTTATATGCCACCAGCTGCCATCCAAGACCACTTATTAAAACCATCCCGAGGGCACAGATGCTACAGGTGGCCAGGAACAACTCCTCAGAAGCACAGAAACTATTACAGCTAGACCAAATGCAAGAGGATTTAAGAACAGTGATGTAACCATGGCAAGGAGAATGGTTGAAGTAACCACACAGCAAGAACTAATGTTTACAGAGAAACCACAGCATGACACACGGATGGTCAATTTCATTACCACGTATTGCCCACAATTAAGAAACATGGGGGCAGCACTGAAACAACACTGGCATGTAATTAAGAGCGATTGATCCCTCCCATACGGACCCCCAAGGGTGGCATTTAAACGTGGTAGGAGTCTACGTGATATGCTGCTCTAAAAAGGATTCATGGTTACAGACCACTAAGAAGGGATCATATAGATGCCCGAGTTGTGTAACTTGCCACTCTATGATTCAGGGTAATAACTTTAAGCACCCCCATACAAATAAGGTCACTGGTCACTAATAAAGTTCACTAATTGATGTATCAAGTTGTCTAAAGAACAGTGAGTGCTTATTTTGGAGGATATATATATATATATATATATATATATATATATATATATATATATATATATATATATACAGTATATATATTACATTATGTGTTAATTATGTTTTGTACACTACTAATTTTTTGAGCATTGTTCTGTTACATATCTGTCTCTCTTTTGCATTAAGAAATATAGGGTATGTGAGATACATGGCTATCAAGGTGAACTTCCCTTTAGAGAACCCTGTGGAGTATACACACACTGTAAAACATCGCTGTTGTTTACCAGAAGGAAAAAGTAACTAATTTGTGGAAATTTCTGGACTGGAATGCTAAGTGCAAATCATCAGAGCTCAAGGATATCTGACATTACAGAATTGTCATAGTTTGAGAAGTCTGCTTCACTGTCCCTCTTGTAGCTTTCCCTTCAGTGAAATTTTCGTGTGAAAGCAAAATCTCATGGCTCACCCCAACTCCGCCCACAGCCTATCCAACTTCATCTGTGGTTCACCGGACTACATACATGCATACCAGTTGGACTTCATACATGGCAACCAGCTGGACACGTTTAACCACGTCATTAAAGGGACACTAAAGTCAAAACTAAACTTTCATGATTTGGATAGACCATGCAATTTAAATAGACGTTTCAATTTAATTCCATTATAAAACTGTATGTAGTATTTTAAATGTACACTTGCTGAAGCACCAGTTACCACTGAGTATGTGTAAGAGTTCACATTGTATGTGTATATGAGTCTGTGATTAGCTGATGGCTGTCACATGATACAGAGGGTCTAGCAAATTGACCAATGAAATCCAAATATCAGTGAAATCCAGTGTGTTTGATAATTATTGATTATACAACCATTTATAAGAACAGTAACATATTATTATATATTGACTTTAATTGCACAACAAGCTATAGTTACATTGACGGGATTTATACCTTGAGAGTCTAACGTTCAACAGGAATTTTACAATTGCTTGTGATAATAAAGACAATACAATATATGTAACAGTAACAATATAAGGTACTCATATATATCCATCAAACAATTCTAAAGTGTCTTTATTTGTACAGGAAGTACATTTTAACAATCCTGTAATTTGATTTCCATAAAAGGTGCAATTTTACAATTTTGGAATTAACTGTTGTTTTAATGTACATCATGAATTTTCTTATGATAGTGCACTTTATGGTTGCTTTCTGGCCAGTCTCTTGGTATTAGTCATTAGGGACACCTAATCACAATTAGTTTTATAGAAATGTATGTGTAGGATGAGGGGAATATACAGTATTTTTTATGTGTTTTGTGACACTTCTGTGTTTTGCGAAACAGTTAACCAGAGCTCTGAAGACGCCTTATCCCAACGCGCGTTAACTTCAATTGTCCTCAAGCAATCGTGTTTACTTTCAACTTGTAATATGAAAAACCCAATGCGTGCAAACACCCGTGATAAACCCCTTATCGCTCGAGTGTAACTATTAGTGCTTCACTCATTACCTGGCCCTTTTTTTTTATTAAAGGACACATTATAAATGCATTAGCTGTCCTGTCCTTTCTTGAGGATGTGTTGAAGAAAGCAGTACAGCCTCCTAATCTTGTTTATGAGCCTACTTGTTGGTTACATAAAGGGACACTCAATCAAAATTAAACTCTTATTATTCAGATAGAGCATGCAGTTTTAAACAACTTTCCAATTTACTTCCATTAACAAAATGTGCATAGTCTTTTTATATTTAAACTTTTTGAGTCACCAGCTCCTAATGAGCATGTGCAAGAATAAGTGTGTATGCATTTGTGAATGACTGATTGCTGTCACATGGTACGTGTATGCATTTGTGATTGGCTGATGGCTGCCACATGGTACAGTGGGAGTGGAAAAAGACATAACTTTTAAAATTGTCAGAAAAAAAATCTACTAGTCATTTGAAGTTCAGACTTAGTGCTATTGCATTGTCTTGTTATCTTGCGTTTGTTGATAATACAAATCTACTGTGTTGACTGGTCCTTAAAGGGACAGTCTAGTATTAATTAAACTTTCATTATTCAGATAAGACTTTTAATTTTAATCATCTTTCCAATTTACTTTTATCATCAAATTTGCTTTTTTCTCTTGTTATTTTTAGTTTAAACTAAACATAGGTAGGCTCATATGCTAATTTCTAAGCCTTTGAGGGCTGCCTATTATCACATGCTTTTTAAATCTCTTTTCAACACAAAGAGACCGAAAGTACACGTGGGCCATATAGATAACACTGTGTTCAGGCACAGGGAGTTATTTAAGATCTAGCACAAAACAATGCTAAATGCAAGACAATAGATAATAAACAGTCACAGTCATGTGATCAGGGGGCTGGAAGAAGATTCCTAGATACAAGATAATCACAGAGGTAAAAAGTATATTAATATAGCGTGTTGGTTATGCAAAACTGGGGAATGGGTAATAAAGGGATTATCTATCTTTTAAAACAATAACAATTCGATGGTAGACTGTCCCTTTAAGGTGTAGAATTGCTCCCACAGACACACTGAAAAGAGTGTGCCTGTAGTGTAGGCATTGGCCCTATTGGTAGCCATGTGATTGTCAACAGTGCCTGCTGCATACAAAATAAAAAAAGAGTCAAGGAATAAGGGTGACTGGCTGCAACACCCATAGAGGATGTTTAATATAAACATTAACAGAGTATTTCATTTATGATTTATGCACGTCAGATATCATGTACATATGTAATTTTAAAATCCTGACTAATAACTTTTTCTTTCTGCCTGGTAAACTGTAGTGATATCATTCCATCCCTGTGTGTGTATTTATGTCTCAAGCAAATAATTGGCATAGAAAGAATAACTACCAAAATAGGCAAGCAAGGGTTTAATCATTAACCCTTCATCAACTTTATAGCAGGACACCAAAAAGCCCCCTAGTTTATAAAGATGTTAAACTGCCTGAAATTAGACAGTGATATTACCTCAATATGTTTACCCTGCTGACTACCGAGTTAGGCTTGCTGGAATGGAAATCAATATATGTAGATATATTGAGGATTTATTTTATATTTTTTACTTTTGCTTAAACAATATTGAAAGTTTCACAAGCAGGTGGCTTATTATGAGGTAAATATTCATTTTGGTCTTTGCTGCAGCAGTGATTGCAAGTAGTAGGTTAATAACCTAGATTACAAGTTTTACACTACACGGGGTGCAAAACAAACGCCAAAAAAGTTGCGTTATTTCACTCTCCATAGCGCTGCCATTACGAGTTACTGAAAAGCCTCCTTGTGCGTGTGATATGGTGGCATTAAACTCCTTACCGCACAAAAGGGCTGCTTTGACGTGCTCGTGCACACTTTCCCCCATAGACATCAATGGGGAGAGAGATTGTTAGAAAAAAACCTAACACCTGAAGCGTGGAATGAAAAATCTTTGTAACGCAACCCTATTGATGTCTATGGGGAAAAAAAGTTACGTTTAAACACCCTAACATAAACCCCAAGTCTAAAAACCCCTAATCTGCTGTCCCCGACATCGCCAACACTAATAAAAGTTATTAACCCCTATTCCGCCGCTCCCCTACATCGCTGACACTATAATAAAGTTATTAACCCCTATTCCGCCGCTCCCTGACATCACTGCCACTAAATAAACCTATTAACCCCTAAACCTCAGGCCCCCCACACCGCCGCTACTAAATAAACCTATTAACCTCTAAACCGCTAGCCCCCCCACATTGCAAAACACTAAATTATAACTATTAACCCCTAAACCTAACACCCCCCGAACTTAAAATAAATAAAAACGTACCTATGAAATAATAATAAACCTAACATTACTATTCTAATAAAATAAAAAAAATACTACCAATAAAAAACCTAAATTACAAATTTAAAAAAACCTAACACTATGAAAAAAATAAAAAAAAAATAAAATTACAAAAAATAATTTATTTTAAGATAGTTATATTGTAATTTTGATTTAAATTAGGGGGTGTTAGGTTTAAGGGTTAATAGTTTAATTTAGTGTTTTGCAATGTTGGGGAGTGGCGGATTAGGGGTTAATGGCTTTATTATAGTGTTTGCGATGCAGGAGGGAGGCGGTTTAGGGGTCAATAGGTAGTTTATGGGTGTTAGTGTACTTTGTAACAATTTAGTTATGAGTTTTGTACCGCACAACCTGTAGTACCAGCGCTATAAAAAATCCCACACAAAAACTTCATTTTTTTAATTGCGGAATGGACGTTGCGTTACAGGCTAAAATGCTTGTGTTACAGCTATACCGACATGACTCGTAATATGCATTCCTGGCCATTACACTGGATTTACATTACACTGGATTTGCCATTTTTTCAGCGTTAAAAGCCATACCGCAACACTTGTAATCTAGCCGATAGTTAACATTCCTTTAGTCATGGAAGAGGAGCATACTATAGTGAACAGTCCCTTAGTCATGGAAGAGGATAAATAACCTCATGGATAAATAACTGAATAAAAGAAAGGGAGCAACGAGTTGTAATAAATGGATCATACAGGTTGGACAAAGGAAATCAGTGGAGTCCCCCAGGGATAAGTACTGGGCCCAGTTCTTTTAATATTTTTAATTATGACGTGGAGAAAGGATGATACAAAGTTGTGTAAGGTCATTAGGTCAGTGCAGGAGGAAATTGCTTTACAAGGGATCTACAAAACTTAGAAAAATGGGCAGGTAAATAGAAAATTAGATGTAATACTGGAAAATGTAAGGTTCTACATTTTTGGAAGTAAAAATAAGCAGGCAACCTATTTTTTAAATGGGACTGGACTTAGCCAAACAGAGGAGGAAAGGGATTTGAGAGTACTTATAGATAATAAGCTAAAGATGGGTGCACAATGCAGCAGCTTCTAAGGCTAATATGATACTAGCATGTATTAAAAGAGGCACTGATGCAAGGGAGGAAAGCATAATTTTGTTACTATATAAGTCCCTGGTAAGACCTCACCTTGAGTATGGAGTGCAGTTCTGGGGACCAATCTCAAAAAAATACATTGCAGGGCCACAAAAAAAGGGGGAATGGAGAATGTAAGCTACAAGGAGGTTAGTCTAACTGAGTCTGTTTTATCTAGAAAAAAAGGCACTTGAGAGGTGACATGATTACTTTATATAAATATATTCCAGGCCCTTTTACAGAGATGTCAGAAGCTCTGTTTATTCCAAGAAAATTGTTTGTGACAAGGGGTCACAATTTAAGGCTGAAGTAAAGGAGATTTAATCTTCAGCAACGTAAACTTTTTTTCCTGTAAGAGCAATCAAATTGTGGAACTCATTACCTAAGGAGGTAGTAAATGCTAATACCTCAGATAGTCTAACTGAGTCTGTTTTATCTAGAAAAAGGCACTTGAGAGGTGACATGATTACTTTATATAAATATATTCCAGGTCCTTTTACAGAGATGTCAGAAGCTCTGTTTATTCCAAGAAAATTGTTTGTGACAAGGGGTCACAATTTAAGCCTGAAGTAAAGGAGATTTAATCTTCAGCAATGTAAACGTTTTTTTTTCCTGTAAGAGCAATCAAATTGTGGAACTCATTACCTAAGGAGGTAGTAAATGCTAATACCTCAGATACATTTTAAAATGGTTAAGATACATTCCTGGCTAGAAACATAATTGAGGGATATGATTACGTGTGTTAAATGGGTCACCTTTTTTAATGGGATTAATTTAAACTCAACTGGAGCTTTTATTGTAAACTTATTAAGATATGTATAGATTGAACTTGGTGTAGCTCTGTCTTTTTGCAACCTCATCTACAATTTTACTATGTAATAGATCTAGAAATGCTCCAGCAAATTTGGATTTTTTTAAAAAAAACAAAACATTTTTTGTTTGTTCTCTGAATTCCAATGCCAGCACTTGAAGAGCGTGATATCTTAAGCCTCTGCTACGAAAAGCCTCAGTGTATAAATGGGGACAATTGCACGCGTTCCAAATTGTGCAACACTATTGAGATGCCTTGCCTCATCTCCCCATGCCTCCTACCTTCCCTGGTATTACATATCTCATGCACATCCTTACCTAACCCCTGTCTACACAGTTCAACGTAACAGAAGATTACAGATAAAGTTTAAATATAAAAACTTACATTCAGTAAGCAGTGAGTAGCAATACAAAAAAATCGAAAGCCACAGCAACCTCTGTAGTGGGAGTACGGCACTGCACACAATGGGCTAGATTACAAGTGGAGCGCTAATGTTAGTGCACGCACGTAATATAGAAATATTGCACCCGTGCTAACTAATGCTCATTATACAAGCTGAAAGTAAATGCAACTACACGATTGCAAATTAAATTTGCGCTCATCATGTTTGCACGACTGAAAACCTGGTGTAAAGGGTTAGGGCAAAAATTAAAGTAGCACTAAAAACAACATAAATACATTTAAAAATACATGTACACTCATATATACACTATCGAACAAAAAATATACATATAAATATTATTAAAAAGGGTTCAAAAGGTACATGATATATGACAAGGTGTTTGACTACAAATATACATACATATACATGTCTAAATATGTATATGTATATATATATATATATATATATACAGTATATACACAGGTGTTAAAAAATTTGGGGTCACATTTCCTTATTTTCCATGAAAACATACATGAAATTACTTTGACTAGGAAATATAGTCATTGGCAAGGTTAGAAATAATAAATTATAAGTGAAATAATAATTTAGTCCTTAAAACTTTGCTTTCGTCAAAGAATCCTTTATGTGCTGCATTTACAGCCTTGCAGACTTTTGGCATTCTAGTTGTCAATTTGTTGAGGTAATCTGAAGAGATTTTTCCCCATGCTTCCTAAAGCACCTCCCACAAGCTGGATTGGATTGATGGACACTTCTTACGTACCATACCGTCAAGCTGTTCCCATAGCAGCTTAGTAGGGTTGAGATCTGGTGACTGTGCTGGACACTAGATTAAAGACAGAATACCAACTGACTGCTTCTTCCCTAAATAGTTCTTGCATAGTTTGGAGCTGTGCTTTGGGTCATTGTCCTGTTGTAGGAGGAAATTGGCTCCAATCAAGTGACGTACACAGGGTATGGCATGGCGTTGCAAAATGAAGTGATAGCCTTCCTTCTTCAAGTTCCCTTTTACCCTGTATAAATCTCCCACTTTACCACTGCTAAAGATCGCCCAAACCATCACATTGCCTCCACCATCTTTGACAGATGGCGTCAAGCACTTCTCCAGCATCTTTTAATTTAGTCTGTGTCTCACAAATGTTCTTCTTTGTTATACAAACACCTCAAACTTAGATTTTTCCAATCTTCCTCTGTCCAATGTCTGTGCTCTTTTGCCCATTATAATCTTTTCCTTTTTTTGGCCAGTCTGATATATGGCTTTTTCTTCGCAACGCTGTCTAGAAGGCCAGCATCCCCGAGTCGCCTCTTCACTGTTGATGTTGAGACAGGTGTTTTGCAAATACTGTTTGATAAAGCTGCCAGTTGAGGACCCATGAGGTGTCTGTTTCTCAAACTAGACACTCTAATGCATTTGTCCTCTTCCTCAGTTGTGCACTGGGGCCTCCCACTTTTCTTTATATTCTGTTTAGAGCCAGTTTGTGTTCTGTGAAGAGAGTAGTACATAGCACTGTACAAGATCTTCAGTTTCTTGGCAATTTCTCGCATAGAATAGCCTTCATTTTTAAGAACAAGAATAGACTGACAAGTTTCAGAAGAAAGTTCTTTCTTTCTGGCCATCTTGACTTCTTTGTAGTCAAAATTGCTGATGCTCCAGATACTCAACTAGTCTAATGAAGGCTTCTTTAGTCAGCACAAATGTTTTCAGCTGTGCTAAAATAATTGCAAAAGGG
Organism: Bombina bombina; assembly: GCF_027579735.1. Taxonomy (NCBI): domain Eukaryota; kingdom Metazoa; phylum Chordata; class Amphibia; order Anura; family Bombinatoridae; genus Bombina; species Bombina bombina. The sequence goes on along the minus strand of NC_069503.1, from coordinate 836,980,980 downwards.
TTTTCTAATGATCTTACATTTTTAAATGATAAACTTAACAAACACAACGTGCCATTGGAACACATAACAGATAGTTGCTGATAATGGGCCTCCGCTTTTGAATGCCACTGTATATATAAATATATACATGTATATTTATGTATTTATATGTGTATACACACATATATACACACATGTATACAGTGTTCTCATCAGGACCTTTTTAATGGGTGTACCACTCGGCCGATTTTAATGACCATCTGCTACATTTTTAGCCAATATTAAGCTAAAATTAGCCAGTATTAAAAATGTTAAATTTTTTATTGCAAGAGTTATCATTAAATACATTTATGTTAAATTATGCAATTAATTTGTGCTTTGGATAGGTGAAGATGATATAAAATTATAAAATATTACACAGCCCCCACCCAGCTACTTCATAATGCTACCTGGCTACCTCAAAATGCCACAACTGGCAACTTGTTCTGTAGAAAACACTGTGTATAAAAAATATATATATATATATATATATATATATATATATATATATATATATATATATATTTTATTTATATATGCATACATACATACACCATACACACACACATACATTCAAATGCACACACACACACAATGAAACCTTTTTCCACTCACATGCCTGAAAACAAGAAAAAATATTTTTATTCCATTGTAATATTTAATCATGTGTTTTGCTGTGTATTTACTGTAAATATTTTACATTCCAATGTTCTATATTTTTTGGGAATGTTGGTTAAACATGGTTGGGTTAAAGTGAGCGATAGGTGTTGGGATTTGTTTACATATGCATGCTACATTGAAGAAAGGGAGAAGTTAGCTTGATCGAAATATTCGAAGTCCTACATTTAGCACGCGTCGGCTTTCATTCATACATAAACATTTTACTTTCAACTTGTAATATGTGTGCTAACTTGCGCAAGGTAAAAATTCACTTCTGGCGGTGTTTGCGTGTGAGCGAAAGTGCTATATAGCGCACCACTTGCAATCTGTCCCAGGAAAAAAAAAGGGACAGTTGGCAACTATGACCGGATGCCCAAAACTGCAATCAATCCTTAAAGAACAATCCACCTAACTCCACCTCTCCAGTAACGGACAGAAGCCTCACCCTTCCTAGTGACTCGCCTCAGTCTTTCTGTTTCAATTTTGATTGTTATCCATTTAAATAAAAATATATTCTAAGGCAGAAAAATGGCAAATTTCTGAAAAGCTATGACCATTTACCCATTGTAAAATAACTAAAGTGTACATAAGGAAGTTAAAAATATATACCCCAATCTGTTAATTCAATTTAAGAATGTTTCATATGACTTGTTAATTATCCTCCCTGCTACCCAGCCAAAAAAAATATTTTAAACATGGACTTTCTTTCATTGCCACTGGGCATAATTAAACCTACAGCTCAAGCGCAGTTCTTCCCAGTATTACTGTTTATGGAATAAGTTCCCAATGACAAATATAAAAAGCTTCAATGTAGGGAGCTCAATGCGTGCTTTCTTACTCATCAAGCAGTAATACTTGCCAGTCTGAGCTGTGTTTTAGAACTTTGATGCCAATTTTCCAAGTCACACTAGTTTTACTGATTTTATAGCTGCCAAATGAAACAACCCTTAATAGAAAGGGTTTATTTTCCAATAACTATCTGGATCCAAAATGCTGCTTACAATATTCTAAGAGCACTTCAAGACAAAGTGCAGCATGGAAAAAGGTGCAGGGAAACAGTCACTAAATGTGCCAGCATTTACAGGTGTAATCCCTTCCTCCTCAGACAGGTGTGGGGGATTTAAATACATAAAATATCACTTCTGATTATCACATTTGTACCAGTATTACATTATATATGTGATCAAGTGCATACAAATATAAAACTTAGTTCTATGGTTTTTAATAATAGCATACTAAAATTATTATTGAAAAATTATTAAATGCAAATCATGCATGAACCACATCCAGACTTTACACATGTCACTGTACTCATTAAATGTTATTCCCAAGATCCAGTAGTTTTATGTGGGAGTTTTGAGGACCAACATACGTTATAACTGAGCCTTTTTACAGTAGTCAGCTGTATGGGATGCAATTGCATTGTCACCTACCTGGCAGAAAAATACAACCTGCAGAAAATATTGGGAAAGCAGCATGTAGGGGTCAAACAACATCCTCTACACAATGCTCTGCCTTAGGCTTGCTGTACATTTTGTAGTATAAATATTTTACTACTGTGCAGAGATTTTATTCCGTTGGCTGATGGTATTAAGCACATCCATGAGTTTTTCCCCCCTTTGGCTACTAGTAACACACAAAGCAATAGTTTTACCACTTTAGCTGTGAGTAAGAAGCACAGATCAGTGACCTGACCCACTGCCAGTTATACAGAGAGAACCATGGTTTTACCCTCTCTATGGTTGCTAACAGTGCAGTGAGTATCCAGTGTTCCTCTGTTTCTTGCAGGGTGTATTGGATGTTCCTTTTTATTTTTAAATTCCTGGTTGCTGCCTCAGTGAAGAGCTAACATTTTAATATACAATATGCTGCAGGGGAACGATACCTGGCATGAATGCTATCATGTACCAAGTCTGAGAACTGGTCGTGCTTGGTATGTTGCATGCATTAAGGCAGTGGCCGACCTACTCAACAGAGCGTCCTGGTGCAAAACATTTCATTGTCCCCCAAAGGTAACTCAGTAGTAAACAATAGTAATAATATACATGCTGCTCTGTATAAAGATTTTCAATACATACATATAGCTAGACAGACAAGATCGACCTGCAACATCTCCCTCTAGCACTTGGGCACTGGCGCCACTGCACCTGTTAAACCAATGGTAATTCTGCCACTGCATAAAGGGGTAAAATAGTTAGGGACTCAATAAAGGCCTCAAGAAGGAAATCTCCAATAGAAGCATCTAGAACTTCCTAGAGTCAACCCTCAAATCTTAAGGTGTAAAACTGCCCCTGCCACATATTCATAAGTGGAGCTTTACAATTTTCCAGTCATGAAAGTGATGGCAAATCAAAGGATTTCACAAAATGCTACTTGATTTGATTATGCTATGCCAATGTAAACCGCTATTTTTAAATGATTTTTATTACTTGCACCTTATAATATATATATATATATATATATATATATATATATATATATATATATATATATATATATATATATATATATATATATTTTGGATTACAATTTCCCTCCATCCCCTTCTATTTCTTTTTGTGCAGTGTAGTGACATATAGAGCCGTCCAATCTTGTGATGTGATTGCTGGCACCTATCCACGTATACAATAAATCAAAACATAGGCTCAGATTCACTGTTTAATTTTACATCACAGGGACTTCTGCCTACACCACACTCCCTTGCACGATGTCTTACCGTCAGGTTCTCTTGATTTTGAATAGGCCAAAAAGTCTGTTTTTTTCGTTACATCTTAATCTTTCCAAGTCTTAAATGGGTGATCGGTTCCTATCTCCAAACAGAAACATCCCATAAAGATAAACTTATTGTCATTTTATCACATGACCTTGAATAGATACTGATAATGAGCATGCTGCACTTTATAATGATACTGCATATTTATACACTGGCAGTGAGCCCACTGTACTGTTTAATGATGAGCCTCTATACCCTAATGAGTACACTGCTCTGTATAAATATGAGTATGTATACACTGATGGAAATGCTATGATGTATAATGACAGAATATCTATACACTAATAGTGAGTGAATACACTGCACTCTGTTATGATATCTATGCATTGATGAGTATGCTGTTCAGTATTTATACACAGATAATGACCACATAGAGGCCTATCTATCAACGTGTCAACCACAAATACACCGGAATTCCGCATCGTAATTGTTGCAAGATTGATCCGACCTAATTATCAAAGCCTCAAGACCGGCAAATTTGATATTTGTGACGTAACATACGATCCGCCGATCTCAATCTGACGCAGATCGAAGCTTACATCATTACAGATGTTACAAATACACATTCGGCACTATATGACACTTTTTCCCAGTTATCAAACTTTTAACAGGTACGCTCGCGTCTTTTCCGATCAAGCGTACCTGGTTTTTAATCCACCACCACAGGGCCGCGGATGCCATAGAAATCAATGGGAGTCTGAAAGCAGCGAAGGCTTATGTTCAATGCTGCAAGACACAGAAATATAACCCATTGATTTCTATGGTAGAAAACAAGTAAAGTTTACACCTAACACCCTAAAAAAAAACAAGTCTAAACACCCCTAATCTGCCGCCCCCGACATCGCTGCAGCCTAAATAAAATGTATTAACCCCTATTCTGCCGCTCCCCGACCCCGCCGCAACCTAAATAAAGTTATTAACCCCTATCCTGCCGCTCCCCGACACCGCCGCCACTAAATAAATGTATTAACCCCTAAACCTCTGGCCTCCCACATCACTACCACTAACTAAACCTATTAACCCCTAATCTGTCAGCCCCCCACATCGCCAAAAACTAAATTAAGCTATTAACCCCTAAATCTAACAACCCCCTAACTTTAAATTAAAATTACAAGATCCCTATCTTCAAATAAATTTAAACTTACCTGTAGAATTAAAAGAAACTATTTTAAACGATTAATTAAACTACCCTAACTATTATACCACAATTAAATTAAAATACCAATTAAATAAACTAAATTACATATTAAAGAAACCTAACCCTACTCAAATTATTTAAATATACTATTAAACATTACCTGGCAGCGGCCATGATCGGCTGTACAATTTGGAGGCTCTGCATTTTAGTCAGATATGATGATAAATATCTAAACCTGATGTAGGAATAAATTAAAATAAATGTAAGATTAGTTAGTCTGAACTAACACAGCGTGGAAAGACATCTTCAATAATGTTTTGCACCTCTACTGGAGCTCTATTCTGGACTGTTAAACACTGTGGCAGTGGTCTGGTCTTACTGACAACATGGAGCCTGCGGAAGTATTGGAGGCCAAAATTAGGTCAGTGACAGCGGAGCTCTACTGTGGCCTCGAGAAACAACTGTCTGCTGAAATGGCCAAGATTCTACCAACCAGTGGCCGAGATATTCCCTTTGGCAGGGCGCTAGTAGGGGAGAAGTCATCATACTTTGAAGGTGTGTTTATACAGGAGAGTGCTACTTCATCTCCTCAGGCAGACCAACCTCTGGGAGCCATGAAGAATGTATGTATGGTCTCACGAAGCGACCTGAGATTTAAAGCAACTACGAGAGGCACTAGCAACATGAAAAGGGCATGGAGGAAGTTAGCTACAGGTGCCAGTCGATTCACGTGCCTTTTGGCGAGGAGCCACAACATACATGAGGGTAGAATGGCGGTGCACAAAAAGCTGATAATAATCCAACGTTACCTTCATAGAAGTCAAATGTGCTACAAGATACTCAGAAGAAAATATCCGCTCCAAGCAAGCAGAGTCACTGTCGGTGTGCAAGATTCCTGGACTGTAGCTACCTACCTCTTTGTCAAGCTGTCCAATCCCAGTTTTTTGTATTGTTTTATTGCTGGAGACATGTCTGGGGCCTCTCCTATCATAGCCAGCAAGCAGATGTCCCTTATCAGGCGGGGAATCGGTTGAGAATAATTGGACTCACATAAATGGTCAGACGTTTCTTAACGAGCTGTGTGTGCCTTGACTTTGTTACCTGGCTTAGAAAGTTCATTCTTGTATTGTTTTATACTCTTATCTATTGGGTATTAATCGGTTCTTATGTATTGTTTGTTATTCATACCATGTTCCACAAATGTTAGGAAGCTACTCACACACAAATCTGCACGCGTACTGCTGTTTATATGAGATACATTGGTGTTTAATATATTTAAATATGCTTTAGCACAAGACATGCCAGACGGTTCTTTACTTATTTCAGTATACTCTTATGTCACTATTTAGGATAGTATGGTTCAAAATATTTGATACTACTTCACATACCACTTGAGCCGTATCTCTGTACTGTAGAAGGGGAGAGAATATTTCTATGTATTTATATTATATGTGTTTGATTATTTCAGTTAATGTTATATATGCTCAGGATACCTATGTGCACTAAATACACATTGTGTTTGGCTGTTCAACATGGCATTTTTCTAAGTTTATTTCTCTATGGTGGTTGGGCTAGTTGTTATTTGAGCCATATACTGTTGGCATAAGCGTGTATGAGGGCCGTCCTATTAGATATGATCCTGCTTAGAGTTTAAATAGTGGAGTATGGAACCAGAAACCAGTCTAAGAACACACATTCACTACAGATATATTATTTATTTTATACCACTAGCTTAATATATTTTATATAAATACCCTTAACGTCCAACTCAGTTTGGACAAGCCATATACTGCCTTAATTTACATTTTTAAATTTGCAACATGGCTGATATCTACAGATAGAATGTAAACCTAGGCGACTACTGCAGTACAGGGCTGATTATTTTGGCCCATTTTAAGTAATCATTTTTGTTGATTCAGCTACAGCACATGGTCTATATAAGGGATAGTCGCCCCAGTTTGTACTTGCTCCTAAATGTAGCTGTATAACTTAGTTCACCACAATGTTGAGAAATTTGACTAACCTCCATTACTGAGGAGTTACCTTAACTATTTACAGGGACATTTTCATGGATTACAATTCTACTGATATGGTGGACCTGTTTTCGGGTGTAGGGCCCGTACCCAGAGGACAAGGTCTATATTTATATTAAGGAGATAAATGATTTCCCTATATAACAAAATAGTTGATACCACAGCTGAGATGAGGGCCAACAATGGCCCCTTATTACAGTCTAGTTTTTAGAAGCTTATACGTTGCTGGTCTCTTGTAATCCAAAACATTGTCTATAAAGTATGTTATGCCTTATAATAAACAGAACAGCTATTGGACTTTACTTGCTGGCTGTCTAAATGCTGTTCACTGAGATATCTCGTCAAGTAAACCATTCAGTTCCAGGTGAAGGTGTAGAACACCTGCTAAGATAACGCCTAATACCATGGCGGCATGACAATCATTAAAAAATAATTTTTCTATATTAATATTTAATATTATATATTTATTTGTGCCTTAAATAAGGTTTTAATGGGACAAAAATAAATGTTCTAGTGTGCTTTTGTTTGCATATAGTCCGCTTTAGAGCATGTACTACTGGGGCCTAGCTAAACACATCTGCTGAGTCAATAACAAGAGCTATGCTTTGTAACAGAGGACACCAAGAAAACAATGTAAATGTGATATGTGAATTTGAAGTCAATTGAAAAGTTTCTTAAAGTTAATGCTTTGTCTAAATTCTGAACTTTTAATTGTGAATTTAATGTCAATTATTATAACTAATATGGAGGACTAGAGGCTGAATAGACATCAACATCTCCAATAACATATCTAGATGACTAGAAACAAGTCTGCTATTATTTATTCTTGCTCATTCTTCTCCAATAGGCTTATTTGTGTTTTGTTCACTACGGTTTTCAACATTTGTATAATCACTCAGCAAGACTAACATATGCAACAGATGTGAAAACAAAAGCATCTGGCAAATGGCCCGTCTATTGTTTTATCTGGAACCAAATGAAATCAGATACAAAAGCCACCACTGGAATGCTTTTTATTCTGGTATTTGACCAACAGCAAACCATGGAAGGAGTAAATTATTCTATGCCTTGTACAGTAGTAGAACTACATTTTATACATTATTTATAATTAGATACATTAATAAATGTATAATATAAGATCTATCAAATTTCCCAATATTAGTTATAATAGTTTAGTAGGCCAAGCGCTAATGGGCTCACCATCAAACAAAGACAAGCACTTTATACATTGTATGTCAGCATCCATTTGTTACACATCTGTACATCACTACGGATTGTTTTATCTTGTAACTATCTCATTGTGATTATTATAGTGCATTATATTTTACTGTATTTTTCTGTTTTTATCTGTATCATGGATCCATGAAGTTTATTAACATATGTTAGTTATTGCTATTGATTTTATACTGTTGCTATAATTAAATTTCAGCCCTTTACCACATTCACCATAGCCTTCTTTTGTTGGCGCTCTCTTCCCCCACCCAATTATCTAAAATTCCCAATATTTAAAGGTATGCAAATAGTGCAACAAAACATCTCTAAATTTGTTTGACAATAACTTAAGAAACACCAGGAAAACACAAAAAAACATCAATATAAATGTGTTGAAAGGGCCTTTAAATTCATTAAAGGGAAACTCAAGTAAAAATTAAACTTTCATGATTCAGAGAGAGCATGCCATTTTAAGAGACTTTCTAATTTACTTCCATTAACAAATTGAGAATAGTCTTTAAATATGCACACTTTCTGAGGCACAAGCAATATTCAAGAGTTCAGAGTGTATACATATAAGAGCATGTAATTGACTGATGAATGTCACATGATACAGGGGGTCAGCAAATTAAAGAAAATTTTAAAATTTGCCAGAAAAAAAATCTACTCATTTTAAATTAAGTGCTACTGCAGTGTCTTTTTATTATGCATTGTTGGTTATGCAAATATACTGTATTTAATAGGGGCAGTAAACCTAAACAATATTGTTATATAATTCTGCACATACAGGTAGATTACAAGTTATGCGCGCTATAGGGAAATTAACGAACGCAACAAAAGTTGCGTTATTAACCCCCTATAGCGCAGCCATTACAAGTTTTGAAAAAGCCGGCTTGTGCGTGCGATATGGTGGTTTTAAGCTCCATACTGCAAAAAATACAAGCGCTGGTTTTACATGCTCGTGCGCGCTTTCCCCATAGACATCAATGTGGAGAAGGTATCTGAAAAAAACCTAACACCTGCTCCGTAACGCAGCCTCATTGATGTCTATGGGGGGGGGGGCGAAAGTAACATTTAAACCTAACACCCTAACATAAACTCCACGTTTAAACATCCCTAATCTGCTGCCCCCAGTATCGCCGACACTTACATAATATTATTAACCCCTTATCTGCCGCTCTCGATATGGCAACCACAAAATAAATCTATTAACCCCTAATCTGCCGCTCCCGATATCGCCACCATTATACTAAAGTTATTAACCCCTATTCCCCTGCACCCCAACATCCCCCACACTATTATAAAGATATTATACCCTATTCCGCCACTCACCGACGTCGCCGCAAACTAAATAAAGCTATTAACCACTAAACCTCTGGCCACCCACATCACTATCACTAAATAAATCTATTAACCCCTAAACCACCAGCCCCCCACATCGCAACAACCTAAATTAAACTATTAACCTCTAAACCTAACTGTAACCCTAACGTAACCCTAACCCTAACACCCCATAACTTTAACATAATTAAAATAGAGCTAAATTAAAGTTACAATTATTAACTAACTGCCTATTTAAAACTAAATACAAACTTACCTGTGAAATAAAACCTAAGCTAGCTACAATATAACTAATAGTTATATTGTAGCTAGCTTAGGTTTTATTTTTATTTCACAGGTAAGTTTGTATTTATTTTAACTAGGTAGACTGGTTAGTAAATAGTTATTAACTATTTAATAACTACCTAGTTAAAATAAATACAAACTTACCTGTGAAATAAAACCTAAGCTGCCTTACACTAAAAACTAACATTACAAACATTGTCAAGTTTTTTTGGCGACTGCAATTCTGGGGACTTCTGGTTAAGGGAGGAGCGAACAAGGTGCTGCAGCTCTGTGTCTCTCTGTGATTGAGACCTATACCAACTCCCGGCATCAAAGAGTCCTTGGTCATTTTACTTGTACCGGCCTGGACGTCGGATCCACGGATCTGCGATGTGGAAGTCCTACCTTGGCAGCAATGAGCTTTGTGGCTGAAGCAATCCCAGTGTAAGCAATCTACCCTAAACCTACAGCAAAACTGTCTCACCGGTCACCTACCTAGATGCGCTCCTGCTAAATTGTGCTGTGGAAGCGCTGGATTGCATTGTAGCCTGGCATACCGGCACCGGTCTATCTCCTATCAATTGTGCGGTCTAGCAAGGGGATGGGCAAATCCCGCGGCTCCTTGGTGTTCAAATCCGCAGCTCTGTTGCAACTCTGAGATCCATACCTGGAGAGTTGGCTGACACTCTGAGAGACGGTCGACGGTGCCGGAGCGGTGGAACTCGGGAAGGCAGAAAGCTGGGTCACAGCTTCATACGTCAGGTGTACCTGTGCCAGGGCCATCTGATTCATTGGTGGTGACGTAAGGAAAGTGCGTTGGAAGCTGCTACATACAGAGGATCGTCTGACCAGTGAGTGACAAGCAAGCCTGTGGAGGGACAGGGGCCCTACAGAGTCTCCAACTGCTGGTCATATCAGTGTCTAGGGCTAAACTGATGGTACATATGGGTCCTTGAAAGAATCACAGCAGACTGTAAGACACTATTGGGCGACTTAGGATGTGTAATTGCTAGCCCCCTTTGCACACAGAGAGTGTATCTGCTGAGACTAAGGGGAATAACATTCCATGGATATATATTTCCCCTAAGTGTCCTAAATACCTACCTCAAGATTCACTTACCTTGCCTTTAATACTGGATCTATATTGGTGTCGGAACCAGTGATATTGTGACTATATAGACTAGCAAGGTCATTGTGACTGATAAACGTTAGAAGGCTTAAAGTATCATATGCATATTCACTGCTCTTTATATATAAGTATTAATTTAGTGGAAGGCCCATTTGAGATCACATTAGAAGGGCTCCCTTCACTGCTTATGTGCTTATGCCTATATTTTCTAATTGTTATTTGGGACTCTCTGGATATATTTTATATAATCTCATTCTACAGGGCATAAGGGTAATGGAAACAACAAAAAGTGCTATTATCCTATTAATTCTAACCTAGATTTAACCAACGAATAGTAGATGTCCCAACCTGGGTCCTATAATATGGTTTAATTGGTACACCTGTATATCTGTTTCACCTCTGTGTAGATGCAAACTAAGATTATAGTCTAAAAAGTAATATAGACAGGTGGCTAAGATAATTATGGTATAGGAACATGGTGTTTATAAGAATGTTTATTACTGAAAGGCGAAGCTAATAAGTAGGTAAACCCTATTTAAATTTGTTGTCAAATTTAAGTTGAATCTGAGAAACCCATAAATAGTGGATAAACAAGTGGATAGGTGTTGTACTGGTATAAATCAGATTGTGGATATTTGAACAATTAAACTCTAGAGACTAACGGATTAGGTCACCTTTGTTTTTCCTCACTTCAGAGCTCACAGTGGCTCCATAATCACAAGCAATCCCCCCCTTTATTTTTTTCTTCTTTCCACTCCTCTCATGGTAGAGGAAGAATAAACTGCATATCTTAATAGGCAGGAATATATGCACATTAATTATATATTCACGTAAGCATAGGCACGTAGTAATTGTATATATACACAAGGGTATATGTAGGTAGTGTTGTGTCACTTGCACATGTGGCCTATTAGTGTTCCCTGAACTTATATGTACATGGATAAGTTTATATTACAAAGCTGAAATTGTTCTCCTAACATGCCAGTTAAACAGAAGGAAAAAAAAAAAGCCTAAACAATCTGAGCAGGCATTAGAAATATCACAAGTGCATAATGAGGTAAATATGGACATGCAGGAACTTATTACACAGATTACTAAGGCAATTACACCACAAACTTGAGAGTATGAAGTCAGAGATAAAACATGATATTCATAGCCTCACGAGCGAGGTTAGACAATTCTCTACTAGATTATTGGAAGCAGAGACTAGAATCTCAGAGACAGAGGATACATTACATTTATATGAACAAATTAATACTGAACATAACATTCTGCTTAATAAGCTACAAGCCAGAGTAGAGGATTTTAATAGCAGATGGTCTGATGGGATTTGAATGTAAGGCCGATATCAAAGACATTATTCTGTCAGATCATGCAATTATCTCTCTGGAGTTCAGAATCAACTCTATTAAAATGAGGGGTAATAATAGTATTTTTTAACCAAATATCTATTATCTAATAGCAATTTTCAGATTTTTTTAAAGATTAAATGGGCAGAATATCAAAATTATAATGGGAATTAATGCAGAGAAAACTGAAATTTATTGGGAGGCCGCGAAGGCGGTACTCAGAGGGAATATTAAGGAATATCTCTGTAGAGCTAAAAATAAGTCTAAACAGAAATAGTTACAACTTTCAAACACAGTGAGGAATTGTTATAATGCATATGTCGCCTCTAGAAACAATGAAACATGGGGAAAAAATATTAATGCTAAAACCCAGAGGGATATATTTTTAAAGCAGAAGACCACTCAGGAAGGATTAAGACAAAAAGCATTGTACAGAGGGTTTGCTGGGACAGCGGCAAAATATTTGGCTAGAATTTCTAAACCCAAAGGCAGTAATGTGATTACAGCTATTAGACAGAATGATAAAAGGTATACTCAGAGCGAGGATATTAAAGGGACAGTTAACGCCAGAATTTTTGTTGTTTTAAAAGATAGATAATCCCTTAATTACCAATTCCCAAGTTTTGCATAACCAACACGGTTATAATTATACATGTTTTACCTCTGTAATTACCTTGTATCTAAGCCTTAGCAGACTGCCCTCTTATTTCAGTTCTTTTGACAGACGTGCATTTTAGCCAATCAGAGTTGTCTCCATGGTAAATTCACGTGCATAAGTTCAATGTTATCTATATGAAACACGTGAACTAATGCCCTCTAGTGGTGAAAAACTATCAAAATGCATTTAGATTAGAGGCGGCCTTCAAGGTCTAAGAAATTAGCATATGAACCTCCTAGGTTTAGGTTTCAACTAAGAATACCAAGAGAACAAAGCAACATTGGTGATAAAAGTAAAATGGATAGTTGTTTAAAATTACATGCCCTATTTGAAACATGAATGTTTTTTTTGGACTTGACTGTCCCTTTAAGAAAGTTTTTTTATAAATATTTCCAAGAAATATATAAGGCAGAACCTTTGAATCAACAAGAAAATAATATTTTTTGGTCTAAGTTAAATTTGCCTAAAAATTTCTCAAGAAGAGGTACAAGAATTAAATTTACCAATTACTATGCAAGAAGTAATTAGTACCATTAAACAAGCTAAAGTGAATAAAGCTCTGGGACCAGACTGTCTCCCGATAGAATTTTATAGGATTTTGCAAGAAGAAATAACTCCAACATTATGTAGATTGTTTAATGCTTATTATGGATCTCAGGTAGGCTGTTCTAAATATTTTACAGCATCCAATATTTCGCTTATTCTGAAAAAAAATAAGGACCCCAAGGAGACAGCATCCTATAGGCCAATATCATTACTAAACACAGATTATAAGATATTAACAACAATTTTAGCCAACAGATTGAAACCTTTACTTAAAGGGATTATTCATGAGAATCAAGTAGGTTTTATGCAAGGGAGAAACACGGTTAAGAATATACGGAAGACTATGGTTATTTTGGATTACTTTTGGAATAAAATGAAAGAAAAGGGTGAAAGAATGATGGATTCTGCTACACTAACCCTAGATACTGAAAAAGCATCTGACTATATAAGTTGGAGTCATTTGTTCACTACAATAGAAAAATTTGGGTTTAGTGGTCACTTCAGTAATTTTGTACAGTTAATTTATAGTAATCAAGTATCATCCATTATTATAAATAGTTCAACTACAGATTATTTTTCCCTTCAGAGGGGAATGAGACAAGGATGCCCACTATCCCCACTATTATTTAACATTACAGTTGAGCCTTTGGCAATTATTTTACGTGAGCAATTAGATGGCATTAACATAGTGGAGCAAAAGTTTATTCTTTCACTATATGCGGTTGATCTTGTTGTTTTCCTAAGTAATCTAAAAGTTACACTAAAAGTATTAGTAGCGCAACTAGGTGAGAGGTGGATATGCAGTGTGAAATTAAAACAAGAGGATTATATAAGAAATAAATTAAAACAATTATAGAAAATAAAGTTAATGATGAGACCAATAAAAATCAATGTGCAGTACAAAGTACAAATACGCATTCACATACATACAAACATATAAATTCAAATGTTATAAAACACAGTTAGTCTGGCTAAAATGGATATTACCCAGTACTGGGGAGAGTCCTTTAAGCACTTCCAAATAAAATAAGGCTTGCTGTAATAAGTAATAGTGCCAGCTCTTGGAGACCGTCCTTGGGGAATGAGGTGCAGCTACTTCCAGAGGCGTGTTTCCAGACGCTCTCTTTACTTGTAAATCCTATGGCGAAAAAGAGACAGCGCAACCCCACATCAAGGTAGCAGTTTCAACAAATTTATTAGGTTTACAACAATATTGCACTTACAAACAAGAAAAAAGTTTGCGCATTGATCCCTCTCCAGGGAAAGAAGAGAAGCGAGTCCCAGTTCACTTAGAATCCCTCCAGGGAATAACTGTTTTGCCGCCGCTTCAATATTTCTTGTGCACAGTCTTAGTACATAGGAGCCGTCCGTAGCTCCGCCCCCAACGCGTTTCGTCTGCGCTCTGCAGACTTTTTCAAGAGGATGGGATGATCAGTTATTCCCTGGAGGGATTCTAAGTGAACTGGGACTCACTTCTCTTCTTTTCCTGGAGAGGGATCAATGCGCAAACTTTTTTCTTGTTTGTAAGTGCAATATTGTTGTAAACCTAATAAATTTGTTGAAACTGCTACCTTGATGTGGGGTTGCGCTGTCTCTTTTTCGCCATAGAATCTAAAAGTTATTCTACCTAAGCTGCTAGTAAATGTGCAACTTTTCAGGGTAGTGTCAGGATATAAAATTAATTTAACTAAATCTGAGTTGTTATGGATAACGAAACCGGTGAAATTTGTTGTTAAACATCCATTCAAGGAAACTAAACAGATCAACTATTTAGGTATAGTGTTAAGTAGTAATCCACAAGAATGGTATGACCTGAATATCTCAGATTATTTAAAGGGAATGCAGAGTAAATTAGATAGTTGCAGTAATTTGCCAATTTCATTAATTGCTCATATTATGCTAATAAAAACGATATTATTCCCTAAAATATTGTATTTATTACAAAATATCCCATTAATACTACAGACATCAATAAATTTAATCAAATGTGTTCTAAGTTTATATAGAAAGGGGGGAAACCGTGGATTGCTTTAAAAAGATTAATGAATACTAATCTGGGGCAGGGTTAGCGTTTCCAAATATTAAATATTATAATTTGGTTACGTTACTTAAATATGCTATCGATTGGATTACTGAAATGGAGTATGTTACTTTTTATCATTGTGAATCTAGTATTATTGCTCCGTTTGAGTTGAAGGCTATATAGCATTGCCCAATACAGAAACTGCCCTTTAATGTTGATAATTTAATGACGTTTAAGAACATTATAATAATAATAATAATAATAATAATAATAATAGCTTGGCAGAAATATTGCTGTGAAATTCAGATTAACCCATATGTTTTTTAATACCCTTTTAAAAAAATAAAAAACCCACCCCAAAGTAAAAAAGTCTAATCTATAATTAACTACCAAGAGCCCTTAAAAGGGCCTTTTTGTGGGCCCTTAAAAGGGCCTTTTGTAGGACATTGCCCTAAAGATAGCAGCTCTTTTCCTACAAAAACAAACAAACACCCCCTAACAGTATACAAACCCCCCCCAAACCCACAAAATAAAAATAAATTAAAACCTAATCTACCCATTGCCTTAAAATGGCATTTGTATGGGCATTGCCCTTAAAAGGGCATTCAGCTCTTTTATGAAATGCCCAACCCCTAATCTAAAAATAAAAACTCACCCCAAAACGAAAAAAAAAAAACATACACAAAATAACAAACGAATTATCAAAAATAATAAAAAGTATTCCTATTCTAATACCCATTTTTTTTTAAAAAAAACACCCCAAAATAAAAAACCTAATCTATAATAAACTACAAATAGCCCTTAAAAGGGCATTTTGTAGGGCATTGATCTAAGTTAAACAGCTCTTTTACCTGAAAAAAATACAGTCACACTAACATTACAAACCCTTCAAACCCACAAAATAAAAAAAACTATCTAAAAAAACTTAAGCTAACCATTGCCCTGAAAAGGGCATTTGTATGGGCATTGCCCTTAAAAGGGCATTTAGCTCTTTAGCATTGCCTTGAAAAGGGCATTTAGCTCTTTTATGAAAAGCCCAAACCCTAAACTAAAAAAAAAAACACCCAAAAAATTTAAAGAATCCTAACACTAACCCCCAAAGATCCACTTACAGTTGTTGAAGTCCCGCTTGAAGGATCTTCATTCTGGCGGCTTCATCTCATCCAGGCGGCTTCATCTATCTTCATCCTGACGGCGTCTTCTATCTTCATCCCGGCGGCACGGAGCGGGTCCATCCTGAACACATCCAGCACGGAGCATCCTCTTCATACGGTCGCCGCCGTACACTGAATCTTCAATGCAAGGTACGCAATTCAAAATAGCGTCCATTGCATTTCTATTGGCTGATATGATTTTGGAAATTTAAACCATCCAATAGGATGAGAGCTACTGAAATCCTATTAGCTGTTCAAATCAGCCAATAGAATGAGAGCTACTGAAATTCTATTGGCTATTCAAATCAACCAATAGAATTTCAGTAGCTCTCATCCTATTGGCTGATTTGAATTTCCAGCCAATAGGAATGCAAGGGACACCATTTTAAATTGCGTACCTTGCATTGAAGATTCAGTGTACGGCAGCGACCGTATGAAGAGGATGCTCCACGCCAGATGTCTTAATGATGCCGACGGGATGAAGATAGAAGACGCCGCCTGGGTGAAGATAGAGGATGTCGACTGGATGAAGATGGAGCCGCCTCCCGTCTGGATGAAGATGGAGCCGCCTGACGTCTGGTTGAAGATGGAGCCGCATGGATGAAGATGGAGCTGCCTGCCGCTTGGATGAAGATGGAGCCACCGCGATGAAGATCCTTCAAGCGGGACTTCAACAACTGTAAGTGGATCTTCGGGGGTTAGTGTTAGGATTTTTTCAACTTTTTTGGGTGTTTTTGCAATGCCCATACAAATGCCCTTTTCAGGGCAATGAGTAGCTTAGGTTTTTGTTAGAGTTATTTTTTTTTATTTTGGGGGGTTGGTTGGGTGGTGGGTTTTACTGTTGGGGGTTCTTTGTATTTTTTTTACAGTTAAAAGAGCTGTTTAAATTAGGGTAATGCCCTACAAAAGGCCCTTTTAAGGGCTATTGCTAGTTTATTCTAGGCTAGGGTTTTTTTTTGGGTGGGCTATTAGATTAGGTGTAATTCTTTTTTATTTTTGATAATTTAGTTTGTTATTTTTCGTAATTTAGTGTTTGTTATTTTTTGTAATTTAGTATTGTTTTTGGTAATTAGATCGTTTGTAATTTTTATAGTAGTGTTATGATTTTTTTATAGTTTATTTAATTGGTAATTAGTTTAATATTAGTTAAATAGTTATATTAGTTTAATTGTTAGTTTAAACTTAGTTTTTTTTAATTTGACAGGTAAGTTTTAATTTAATTTAAGATAGAGAAATTGTAATTTTAATATAAAGTTAGGGGGCATTAGGTTTAGGGGTTACTAGTTTAAATTAGTTTATTGCGATGTAGGGGGCTTGCGGTTTAGGGGTTAATAGTTTAATTTAGTATATTTAATTGTGGGGGTCTTGCAGTTTATGGGTTAATAGGTTTATTATAGTGGCGGCGGAATAGGGCTTAATAACTTTAGTATAGTGGGGCGATGTGGGCGGACGGCAGATTAGGGGTTAATAATATTTAAATAGTGTTTGTGATGCAGGAGGGCGGCAGTTTAGGGGTTAATAACTTTATTATAGTGGTGATGATGTTGGGGAGCAGAGGAATAGGGGTTAATACATTTTATTAGTTGTGGGGATGTCGGGAGCGGCAGATTAGGGGTTAATAACTTAAAAATAGTGTTTGCGATGCGGGAGGGCCTCGGTTTAGGGTTTAATAGGTAGTTTATGGGTGTTAGTGTACTTTGTAAAACTTTAGTTATGAGTTTTATGTAACAGTTTTGTAGCGTAAAACTCATAACTACTGCTCTCAGATGGCGGGACGGATCTTGTCGTTATAGGGTGTAACGCAAGCCAGAATGCAAAACTCGTAATGGCTGTGCTATAGGAGTCCCGTGAAAAAACTTACGGCTAGATTTGGTAGCCGTGAAAACCAGCGTTAGAGGCTCCTAACGCTGGTTTTAGGCTACCGCCGGTATTTGGAGTCAGTGATTAAAGGGTCTAACGCTCACTTTTCAGCCGTGACTTTTCCATACCGCAGATCCCCTTACGTCAATTGCGTATCCTATCTTTTCAATGGGATCTTTCTAACGCTGGTATTTAGAGTCGTTTCTGAAGTGAGCGTTAGAGCTCTAACGACAAAACTCCAGCCGCAGGAAAATAGCAGGAGTTAAGAGCTTTCTGGGCTAACGCCGGTTCATAAAGCTCTTAACTACTGTACCCTAAAGTACACTAACACCCATAAACTACCTATGCACCCCTAAACCGAGGTCCCCCCCACATCGCCGCCACTCGATTAAAATTTTTTTAACCCCTAATCTGCCGACCGCCAACTACGTTATACTTATGTACCCCTAATCTGCTGCCCCTAACCCCGCCGACCCCTGTATTATATTTATTAACCCCTAACCTGCCCCCCACAACGTCGCCGCCAGCTACCTACAATTATTAACCCCTAATCTGCCGACCGGACCTGAGCGCTACTATAATAAATGTATTAACCCCTAACCCGCCTCACTAACCCTATCATAAATAGTATTAACCCATAATCTGCCCTCCCTAACATCGCCGACACCTACCTTCAATTATTAACCCCTAATCTGACGACCGGAGCTCATCGCTACTATAATAAATGGATTAACCCCTAAAGCTAAGTCTAACCCTAACACTAACACCCCCCTAACTTAAATATAATTTAAATCTAACGAAATTAATTAACTCTTATTAAATAAATTATTCCTATTTAAAGCTAAATACTTACCTGTAAAATAAATCCTAATATAGCTACAATATAAATTATATTTATATTATAGCTATTTTAGGATTAATATTTATTTTACAGGCAACTTTGTAATTATTTTAACCAGGTACAATAGCTATTAAATAGTTAATAACCATTTAATAGCTACCTAGTTAAAATAATAACAAAATTACCTGTAAAATAAATCCTAACCTAAGTTATAATTAAACCTAACACTACCCTATCAATAAATTAATTAAATAAACTACCTACAATTACCTACAATTAACCTAACACTACACTATCAATAAATAAATTAAATACAATTGCTACAAATAACTACAATTACATAAACTAACTAAAGTACAAAAAATAAAAAAGAACTAAGTTACAAAAAATAAAAAAATATTTACCAACATTAGAAAAATATTACAACAATTTTAAACTAATTACACCTACTCTAAGCCCCCTAATAAAATAACAAAGACCCCCAAAATAAAAAATTCCCTACCCTATTCTAAATTAATAAATGTAAAAGCTCTTTTACCTTACCAGCCCTGAACAGGGCCCTTTGCGGGGCATGCCCCAAGAAAATCAGCTCTTTTGCCTGTAAAAAAAAACATACAATACCCCCCCCCCAACATTACAACCCACCACCCACATACCCCTAATCTAACCCAAACCCCCCTTAAATAAACCTAACACTAAGCCCCTGAAGATCTTCCTACCTTGTCTTCACCATCCAGGTATCACCGATCCGTCCTGGCATCCGGTGCTGAAGAGGTCCAGAAGAGGCTCCAAAGTCTTCCTCCTATCCGGCAAGAAGAGGACATCCGGACCGGCAAACATCTTCTCCAAGCGGCATCTTCGATCTTCTTCCATCCGGTGCGGAGCGGGTCCATCTTGAAGCAGCCGACGCGGATCCATCCTCTTCTTCCGTTGTCTCCCGACGAATGACGGTTCCTTTAAGGGACGTCATCCAAGATGGCGTCCCTCGAATTCCGATTGGCTGATAGGATTCTATCAGCCAATCGGAATTAAGGTAGGAATATTCTGATTGGCTGATGGAATCAGCCAATCAGAATCAAGTTCAATCCGATTGGCTGATCCAATCAGCCAATCAGATTGAGCTCGCATGCCAATTTAGGCAGGATAGGTACCTATCAATCTATCTATCTACACATTTTTTCATATTTGTTTAATTCACCTGAAATGATAAACAAACAGCTCTTTAACCCCTTCACGCTGTAAGGACATTCCATGCCGTCCTAACAGTGCTGGCTTTAATGTCATTAGGGCGACATGGAAAGTCCTATCTTATATGGGTCCTGCAGCTTCTCCCTTTGACTAAGCCAGTGTAGGCAGTCCCCCATTGATCCTATGAAGGCCTTGAAATCATTAAATCGCATGATGTGAATACTATTGTACCAAAACAAAGGAGTTAACAAATAAGCAAACAAACAAATGTGCATGAGAAAAAAAAATATATTTGATTAGTTTGTGTGGTTAAAAAATACTCTAAAGGTGTAAGAGGTTTTCTACAAATAAGAAGGGCTTCAAAAACTTGGAACTTACACTATTAGGCATCAAAAGTTCACATTTACAGTATTCAAAAACAATTTAGCAATGTCCTTGTTAGTTGATTGACTCCTGTGTCAGACAATAAGTAGGTAAGCATCTTGGTCAGTGCTGACCCCATTAAAAAAATACTAGCTACTATTTTAAATAAACAGTCTACTTGAAAATTATTATTTTTTAAATATGATTTCTAATCCCTTATTACCTATGCCCCAGTTTTGCATGACCAACACTGTTATATTGATATACATTTTACTTCTATGATTACCTGTATCTAAGCCCCTGCAGACTGCCCAATCAGTGCTGGTTCTTGTATAATCATTATCATTCTCCACAGGATTGAGCACAATGTTATCTATATTGGACATTTGAACTAGCACTGTCTGGCTGTATTGTGAGATTGTAAAAATCTAAAAAAAAAGCACTGAGATAAGGAACGGTCTGCAAGGGGCTTAGAAACAGGCAAATTTAGAGGTTATAAAGTATATAAAGATAACAATGTGGGTTATGCAAAGCCGGGAAATGTGTAGTAAAGGTGTTAATCTATCTTTTTAAACAATATAGACAATCAAGTAGACTGTCCCTTTAAGGGCCAGATTACAATTGAAGCTGTATTTTGCTCTTCCGCTAGAGCACTAACTCTGCTAGAATCAAGCTTTTTTCACTAGTCGGGTTGTGCTCGTATTACAAGTTTAACATAAACTGTTTTGTTCTAGCGGTACCCCGACTTCTGCAAAAATCCGAAGTTAGAATATCACATGCTCTTGGGGCAATGCTGAATACGGCGAGCCTATTGCTCGCCGTATTCAGCGAGGTCTGGCGGACCTGATCCACAGTGTCGGATCAGGTCCGCCAGACCTTGATAAATATGCCCCAGAGACTCAACTTCAACAGCTGCTGCTGCAGCTCTCTAAGCACGCGTTGTCTTGTGGTGCCTAGATTTAAAGGGGCCAAGTCCTAATTACCGGAACTACCACCTGGAGTTGTAAGGGTGGGAGTTCCTATAAAAGGTTACTCAGCCCATCAATTTGGCCTGAGTAATTGATCATTACCATGATCCTGAAGCCTGTGCTCCTACCTTGTATCTGCATATGATTTCCTGTTTCCTGAAAGTCAAAGCATACTTACCTGATGCCTGTGTATGCTCACCTTGTTCCAGAGACAAAGCATTCTTACCTTGCACCTGTGTATGCTCACCTGGTTCATGAAAGCCAAGCAGTCTTGCCTTGTACCTGTGTATACTCACCTTGTTTCAGAGACCAAGCATGCTTACCTTGTACCTGCTTATGCTCACCTGGTTCCTTAAAGCCAAGCAGTCTTGCCTGATACATGTGTATGCCCACTTTGTCCTGAAGCTGTACCTACATGGTATTCTAAGACTCACAAACAGTATTCGATGGGTATCCTGTGTCTTCTGAAAATCCTGTGTCTGCTATACCAGTGAAAGTATCCCTCAAACCAGCTGTGCCTGCTGTATTATCTGGTATCCTGTGACAGTCTCACCAATAGTAATTGCAGGGTATCCTGTGCCTCCTGAGAATCCTGTGTCTGAGAAACCAGTGAAAGCTTTCCTCAAACCAGCCGTACCTGCTGTACCTACCTGGTATTCCATGACAGCATCACCCTCTATTGCACAATTCAAGTGCCAGTGTCCACTGGACTTTGGTACTGAAACCTACTTAAGTATTCTGAACTTAGTATTGGATTTTAGTGTTCTGCATTGGGGCTATGTTCAAACATTCTGTTTCTGTAATCTTCAATTTGAACTAGCAACTGTTCTTTTTTATCATTCAGTAAAGCTTTTAAAAGACTTTAGTTGTTTGCTGTATGTTTCCTGCATTCTGAGTTCCACACTCCCTAACCTCATCACAACTATTCTGTGAACCTGTAAACTGTCAATTCTTCTTTTTTTTTTGGCCTCACTTGATGAAATACATCAGTTTCTGATACCAGGCAGTAATAACAAAAGAATGTAGATGCATAACTTTACTGTTGCTTGGAACACTGCTTCATTTGTGAATCCAAAATTTCCAAACCAAATTACTGAGATAGTGTAAAATGTGCTCCTTCTTCCAATGAATACCACACCCTTACCATAAACATAGCCACATAATGCACTGCACAAGAATCTTGAAAATATATTGGAAGGATCCTAATAGTAACCACAGTTCCCTTTTATTTAATTATAGCAACAAATAACAATATAAAGCTTTCTAAATTATATATATTATATCTATCTGTTATATTCCAACCCAGTTATTATCCCTGGCTGATAACATATTTATGGCTTGCAAAAAGTCACTGAAAATTAACTGAGTATTCTATTTAATCCAATACAGTAAGAATGAATCATGTAAATGCACAGCTGATGCAATGGCTAAATTAGACCTAGTTTCCATTGAGATGCTACAGTTTGGAAACTGGTGGTAACAACATTTATCTCCATTAAAGTCTATGGAGAAAATTTATGTTACCACCAGTTTCCACACCTTCCCACCTCAATGGAAACTAGGACTTTTGCTTGATTTTCATTAACTTAAAAATGTTATGAATGTGCCAATGACAGCATGCCACATCATAGTAATGTTATGCCATTTTAGGGTCGGTCACAATCTTGTAGAAAAGTTGAACAAATAATGTATCTAGAAAACTCCTCATAGGGGTCTATTTATTATGGTGCGAGCGGACGTGATCCGATATAGCTTTAATGTCCGCTGCAGATCAATAAATGCCGACAGCATACGCTATCGGCATTTATCATTGCACCAGCAGTTCTTGTGAACTGCTGGTGCAATGCCGCCCTCTGCAGATTTGCGGCCTTTTGGCTGCTAGCAGGTGGTGTCAATCAATCTGATCGTATTCGATCGGGTTGATTTCTGTCCGCCGCCTCAGAGCAGGTGGACAGGTTATGGAGCAGCAGTCTCAAGCTCCATACAGAGCTTGATAAATATGGCCCATAGACTTTAAAGGGATAGTAAAGTCCAAATTAAATTTTCATGATTCACATAGGGCATGTCATTTTAAACAACTTTCCAATTTACTTTTAACATCAAATTTGCATTGTTCTCTTGGTTAGTTGAAAGCTAAACCTAGGTGGTTCATATGCTTTATCTATGGTATGTGTATAGGGACAGAATCCATTTTAACCCTGCATCACACACTATAACTGCCTTTCCCCCTACAAATCTTTATCTATGGTATGTCTTTATTACTTTAAAACTTTCATTTCTCTGTCTTCCACTTTGTTAAGAAAGGTGTCATCTGCATTGTTTGATCAGGCCTTGTTTGATCCTGCAGTAATGTATGACCTTTGCTTATTAGAAACATGTGACTGTTATCACCTTTAAATTGAATACTTCTAGCTTGCTACATCAAGCTAGCTTGTTAGATCAGTGCAGCATGTGTAGTTCTCTAAGGCCTAGATTTAGAGTTTGGCGGTAGCCGTGAAAACCAGCGTTAGAGGCTCCTAACGCTGGTTTTAGGCTACCTCCGGTATTTGGAGTCACTCAAAAAAGGGTCTAACGCTCACTTTTCAGCCGCGACTTTTCCATACCGCAGATCCCCTTACGTCAATTGCGCATCCTATCTTTTCAATGGGATTTTTCTAACTCCGGTATTTAGAGTCATGTCTGAAGTGAGCGTTAGAATTCTAATGACAAAACTCCAGCCTCAGAAAAAAGTCAGTAGTTAAGAGCTTTCTGGGCTAACGCCGGTTCATAAAGCTCTTAACTACTGTACTCTAAAGTACACTAACACCCATAAACTACCTATGTACCCCTAAACCGAGGCCCCCCCACATCGCCGCCACTCGATTAAATTTTTTTAACCCCTAATCTGCCGACCGCCACCTACGTTAACCTTATGTACCCCTAATCTGCTGCCCCTAACACCGCCGACCCCTATATTATATTTATTAACCCCTAACCTGCCCCCACAACGTCGCAGCCAGCTACCTACAATAATTAACCCCTAATCTGCCGATCGCAAAGCGCTGCTACTTAAGTTATCCTTATGTACCCCTAATCTGCTGCCCCTAACACCGCCGACCCCTATATTATATTTATTAACCCCTAATCTGCCCCCCCTCAACGTCGCCTCCACCTGCCTACACTTATTAACCCCTAATCTGCCGAGCGGACCGCACCGCTACTATAATAAAGTTATTAACCCATAATCCGCCTCACTAACCCTATAATAAATAGTATTAACCCCTAATCTGCCCTCCCTAACATCGCCGACACCTAACTTCAATTATTAACCCCTAATCTGCCGACCGGAGCTCACCGCTATTCTAATAAATGTATTAACCCCTAAAGCTAAGTCTAACCCTAACACTAACACCCCCCTAACTTAAATATAATTTAAATCTAACGAAATTAATTAACTCTTATTAAATAAATTATTCCTATTTAAAGCTAAATACTTACCTGTAAAATAAATCCTAATATAGCTACAATATAAATTATAATTATATTATAGCTATTTTAGGATTAATATTTATTTTACAGGTAACTTTGTATTTATTTTAACCAGGTACAATAGCTATTAAATAGTTAAGAACTATTTAATAGCTAAAATAGTTAAAATAATTACAAAATTACCTGTAAAATAAATCCTAACCTAAGTTACAATTAAACCTAACACTATACTATCATTAAATTAATTTAATTAAATAAAATACCTACAATTGCCTACAATTAAAGCTAACACTACACTATCAATACATTAATTAAATACAATACCTACAAATAACTACAATGAAATAAACTAACTAAAGTACAAAAAATAAAAAAGAACTAAGTTACAAAAAATAAAAAAATATTTACAAACATAAGAAAAATATTACAACAATTTTAAACTAATTACACCTACTCTAAGCCCCCTAATAAAATAACAAAGACCCCCAAAATAAAAAATGCCCTACCCTATTCTAAATTACTAAAGTTCAAAGCTCTTTAACCTTACCAGCCCTGATCCGGTCCGGATCTACTCTTCTTCCCGGATACAATGAAGACTTTGGAGCCTCTTCTGGACCTCTTCAGCCACCGGATGATGAATCGCCAGCCCCCGCTTGGGTTGGATGAAGATTTTGGAGCCAGGACCGATCGGTGATACCCGGTGAGGTGAAGACAAGGTAGGATGATCTTCAAGGGCTTAGTGTTAGGTTTATTTAAGGGGGGTTTGGGTTAGATTAGGGGTATGTGGGTGGTGGGTTGTAATGTTGGGGGGGGGTATTGTATGTTTTTTTTACAGGCAAAAGAGCTGAACTTCTTGGGGCATGCCCCGCAAAGGGCCCTGTTCAGGGCTGGTAAGGTAAAAGAGCTTTGAACTTTAGAAATTTAGAATAGGGTAGGGAATTTTTTATTTTGGGGGTCTTTGTTATTTTATTAGGGGGCTTAGAGTAGGTGTAATTAGTTTAAAATTGTTGTAATATTTTTCTTATGTTTGTAAATATTTTTTTATTTTTTTGTAACTTAGTTCTTTTTTATTTTTTGTACTTTAGTTAGTTTATTTCATTGTAGTTATTTGTAGGTATTGTATTTAATTAATGTATTGATAGTGTAGTGTTAGGTTTAATTGTAGGTAATTGTAGGTATTTTATTTAATTAATTTAATGATAGTATAGTGTTAGGTTTAATTGTAACTTAGGTTAGGATTTATTTTACAGGTAATTTTGTAATTATTTTAACTATTTTAGCTATTAAATAGTTCTTAACTATTTAATAGCTATTGTACCTGGTTAAAATAAATACAAAGTTACCTGTAAAATAAATATTAATCCTAAAATAGCTATAATATAATTATAATTTATATTGTAGCTATATTAGGATTTATTTTACAGGTAAGTATTTAGCTTTAAATAGGAATAATTTATTTAATAAGAGTTAATTAATTTCGTTATATTTAACCCCATAATGACCGAGGACGTGCAGGGTACGTCCTCAGAAAAAAGGCAGTTAATGCCTGAGAACGTACCCTGCACGTCCTCGGTGTGGAAAGCAGCTGGAAGCGATCCTGCTCGCTTCCAGCTGCTTTCCGGTTATTGCAGTGATGCCTCGATATGGAGGCATCCTGCAATAACCTTAGATGGCCATCCGATGCAGAGAGAGCCACTCTGTGGCCCTCTCTGCACCGGACATCGATGGCCGGTATCGTTGGTGGGTGGGAGCCGGTGTGGGAGGTGGGTGGCGGCCATCGATGGCCCTTGTCATGTGGAGGGGGGCGGGATTGTGGGCGTGCAAGTCCGGGCGCGCGCGGGGGCGCGCGCACGTGCACGAGGGGGCGCGCGCACGTGCACGAGGGGGCGCGCGCGGGGGCGCGCCGGGGCAGGGACCGGGTGGGGACCGCTGCACTACAGAAAAAAATGTGTCCCAAAATAAAAGTGGGACGAGTAATTTAAAAAAAAAACACCTTATTCGGTATTTAGGTGGTGGGGGTTGGTCGGGGGGGGGGGGAAAATAACAAAAATAAAAATTAAATAAATATTTGATTGTGCAAAATGGGTACTGGCAGACAGCTGCCAGTACCCAAGATGGCCCCCAATAAGGCAGAGGGGGAGGCTTAGAGAGCTGTTTTGGGGGGGATCAGGGAGGTTGGGGGCTAAGGGGGGATCCTAAACACAGCATATGTAAATATGCTTTTTTTTTTTTCTTTTTTAAAAAAAAAAAATCTTTTATTTTAGTACTGGCAGACTTTCTGCCAGTACTTAAGATGGCGGGGACAATAGTGGGGTGGGGGAGGGAAGGGAGCTGTTTGGGAGGGATCAGGGGGTGGGATGTGTCAGGTGGGAGGCTGAACTCTACACTAAAGCTAAAATTAACCCTGCAAGCTCCCTACACACTACCTAATTAACCCCTTCACTGCTAGCCATAATACACGTGTGATGCGCAGCAGCATTTAGCGACTTTCTAATTACCAAAAAGCAACGCCAAAGTCATATATGTCTGCTATTTCTGAACAAAGGGCATCCCAGAGAAGCATTTACAACCATTTGTGCCATAATTGCACAAGCTGTTTGTAAATAATTTCAGTGAGAAACCTAAAATTGTGAAAAAATTAACGTTTTTTTTAATTTGATCGCATTTGGCGGTGAAATGGTGGCATGAAATATACCAAAATGGGCCTATATCAATACTTGGGGTTGTCTACTACACTACACTAAAGCTAAAATTAACCCTAGAAGCTCCCTACATGCTCCCTAATTAACCCCTTCACTGCTGGGCATAATACGCATATTTTGCGCAGGGGCATTTAGCAGCCTTCTAATTACCAAAAAGCAAAGCCAAAGCCATATATGTCTGCTATTTCTGAACAAAGGGGATCCCAGAGAAGCATTTACAACCATTTATGCTATAATTGCATAAGTTGTTTGTAAATAATTTCAGTGAGAAACCTAAAGTTTGTGAAAATATTTGTGAAAAAGTGAAAAAATTTTTTTATTTGATCGCATTTGGCGGTGAAATGGTGGCATGAAATATACCAAAATGGGCCTAGATCAATACTTTGGGATGTCTTCTAAAAAAAAATATATACATGTCAATGGATATTCAGGGATTCCTGAAAGATATTAGTGTTCCAATGTAACTAGCGCTAATTTTGAAAAAAAGTGGTTTGGAAATAGCAAAGTGCTACTTGTATTTATGGCCCTATAACTTGCAAAAAAAGCAAAGAACATGTAAACATTGGATATTTCTAAACTCAGGACAAAATTTAGAAACTATTTAGCATGGGTGTTTTTTGGTGGTTGTAGATGTGTAACAGATTTTGGGGGTCAAAGTTAGAAAAAATGTGTTTTTTTTCCATTTTTTCCTCATATTTTATAATGTTTTTTATAGTAAATTATAAGATATGATGAAAATTATGGTATCTTTTGAAAGTCAATTTAATGGCGAGAAAAAACGGTATATAATATGTGTGGGTACAGTAAATGAGTAAGAGGAAAATTACAGCTAAACACAAACACCGCAAAAATGTAAAAATAGCCTTGGTCCCAAACGGACAGAAAATGGAAAAGTGCTGCGGTCATTAAGGGGTTAAGTTAGGGGGGTGTTAGTGTTAGGGTTAGACTTAGCTTTAGGGGTTAATACATTTATTAGAATAGCGGTGAGCTCCGGTCGGCAGATTAGGGGTTAATAATTGAAGTTAGGTGTCGGCGATGTTAGGGAGGGCAGATTAGGGGTTAATACTATTTATTATAGGGTTAGTGAGGCGGATTAGGGGTTAATAACTTTATTATGATAGCGGTGCGGTCCGCTCGGCAGATTGGGGTTAATAAGTGTAGGCAGGGGGAGGCGACGTTGTGGGGGGCAGATTAGGGGTTAATAAATATAATATAGGGGTCGGCGGTGTTAGGGGCAGCAGATTAGGGGTACATAAGGATAATGTAAGTAGCGGCGGTTTACGGAGTGGCAGATTAGGGGTTAACAATAATATGTAGGGGTCAGCGATAGCGGGGGCAGCAGATTAGGGGTTAATAAGTGTAAGGCTAGGGGTGTTTAGACTCGGGGTACATGTTAGGGTGTTAGGTGCAGACGTAGGAAGTGTTTCCCCAATAGCAAACAATGGGGCTGCGTTAGGAGCTGAACGCGGCTTTTTTGCAGGTGTTTTTGTTCAGCTCAAACAGCCCCATTGTTTCCTATGGGGGAATCGTGCACAAGCACGTTTTTGAGGCTGGCCGCGTCCGTAAGCAACTCTGGTATCGAGAGTTGAAGCTGCGTTAAATATGCTCTACGCTCTTTTTTTGGAGCCTAACGCAGCCTTTATGTGGACTCTCAATACCAGAGTTATTTTTATGGTGCGGCCATAAAAAAGCTGGCGTTAGCTACGCGGGTCCTTACCGACAAAACTCTAAATCTAGCCATAAGTGTGCTAGTTCATAAGTGTTTCTTTTTTCTCCCTTCTGCTTAAAGTCACAGCTCTTCCTTTCACAAACAGCACTCAGACAATTCATATTTCTACTTCTCTTCTACCTCCCCCCCTCTACAACACACATGAACTTTATTCCTATCTCACATCCCTCAGCCAGCCATACTTCACTGATCCTAAACTTAAAAACTCACATAAGACACATTCACCTCTCCTTTCACTCACCATCTTTCTTCTTGCAGCTGGGGATGTCTCACCTAACCCAGGTCCACCCTCTGCTTCCCTCAGCTCACTACCCCAAATGACACCTTGCCCACGTAACCCTCTAAACCTCTTTAACTGCACCTCTGTTAGTACACCCCAATTCTCCTGTGCCCTTCGGAATGCACGCTCTGTATGCAATAAGCTTATATCTATTCACGACCTATTTATTTCACTTTCACTTAACCTGTTAGCCCTCAATGAAACTTGACTTTCCTCCTCTAACACAACTGCTGTAGCCTCTCTGCCCTATGGTGGCATGCACTTCAGTCACACTCCCAGGTCAGGAGACAAACAAGGAGGGGGGGTAGTAATTTGCCTGTCTCCACACAGTACCTTTCACTGCATTCCTTGACCCCCTCTCTTTCCTTCTAATCTTTTGAAATTCATGCTATTTGCCTCTTCTCCCTTCTAGCTCTTCGTGTTGCAGTTGGACCACTGTGAAGCCTGGCTTCCACATTATATCCCTTACCACCTCTTTTGGCCTTTACCAGTGGACAACATCTTCAACCCGCTGTGAAGGCAACTCCATAGACCTGGTCTTCACTACTCTCGGTGCTGTTTCCAACTTCCTTAACGCCCCCTTTTCTCTCTCTGACCACCATCTACTAAGTTTCTCTCTTACTCTACCTGGTACATCTTTGCAAGTCCCCAAGAAACTGCTACCTTACAGGAATTTAAATGACTTGAATCTCACAGACTTTTCCACTCAACTGAATCCTCTGCTCTCCGATATTTCATCCCTCTCTTGCCCAAACCTCCCTGCACCCTCAACTGTTCACCGTACATCAATCACTCAACGGCAACTGTGGTACACCAAACAGACCAGATATCTTCAGCGATGTGCTGATTTCTGGCATTATAAATTCATCCTTACGTCCTACAACTCTGCGCTTAGCCTGGCCAAACAAGTCTATTTCTACTCCCTTGTGTCATCTCATGCATCCAACCACAGAAAGCTGTTCTCAACTTTTAACTCCCTTCTACGAAAGCCTGCACCCCCACCCACTACCAACCTCACTGCTCAGATTATTGATGATCACTTCAAAAATAAAATTGACACCATTAGAAAATATATCTGCACCTCACACCGCTCAAACCCAGCCATCCTACCCACCCCTTCTTTTAACAAAACTCTATGCTACTTCCCTCCTGTAACAGAGGAAGAAGTCTCTGTAGCCCTATCTTTGGCTCATCTCACAACCTGCCCACTTGACCATATTCCTTCTCTCTCTGATTTACTAACCTTTACCCTAACTCATCTCTTTAACCAATCTCTCACTTCTGGCACATTTCCTGATACATTTAAGCATGCGTCAATCATACAATCCTAAAAAAAGCCATTGCTTGACCCCGCCACGCCTTCTAACTATCTACCGGTCTCCTTACTTCCCTTTGCTTCAAAATTATTGGAACCACTGGTCTATAAACAGCTAACTCAATTTCTCACAACTAACTCCATTCTTGATCCACTACAATCTGGTTTCCATCCTAAACACTCAACAGAAACTGCTCTTGCTAAAGTAACAAATGAAAAAAGGCCACTACCCCTTACTAATTCTTCTTGACCTATCCGCTGCTTTTGACACAGTCGACCATCCTCTCCTCCTAAAAATAGTACATTCATTTGGCTTCTGAGACACAGCCCTCTCCTGGTTTGCCTCATATCTCTCAAACCGCTCGTTTTCAGTTTCCTTTAACAACATATCTTGTGATCCTATGCCTCTCTCAGCTGGAGTACTCTCTTGGGACCCTTGCTTCTCTCTCTCTATAAATCCTCCCTTGGAAACCTTATAGCCTCCTTTGGATTCCAGTACCACTTATATACTGATGATACCCAAATCTATCTTTCCTCTCCTGATATCTCTCTCTCTTGGATGTCTTCACACTACCTCCAACTTAATCTGTCCAAAACTGAGCTGCTTCTTATTCCCCCCTCTTCAAAACATCCAACACCTGACATTTCTCTGACGGTTGGAGACTCTATTCTTAACACCTCACCCCAGGACTGCTGTCTTGGGGTCACACTAGACTCAGAACTCACATTCAACCCACATATACAAGCACTTACCAAATCCTACCGTTCACACCTATGCAACATTTCCAGAATTAGTCCCTTCCTTACGCAAAAAAACTACAAAAATACGTATTCATTCCCTCATTTTGTCACGCATTGATTATTGCAATCTACTCCTAAATGGCCTTCCAAAATACTGCTTTTCTGTCCTCTAATTGATTATGAATGCTTCTGCTAGATTCATCCACCTAAGTTGCCGATTTACATCAGCTGCTCTGCTTTGCTAGTCTTTACACTGGCTCCCCATGCACTCCAGAATACAATTTAAAGTATTAACCCTAACTTACAAACCACTCAACAGTCTTACTCTCAACTATATTTCCTCTCTCATCCTGAAATATTCCTCATCCCGTACTCTTTGATCAACCTCTGACCTACGTCTCTACACTCCTCTTTTATCTCTACATCCCACTCCCACCTTCAAGACTTCGCACGCGCTGCTCCTGTCCTCTGGAACTCTCTACCCTGCTTCATAAGACTGTTTCGAACCTTGTATAGCTTCAGACGCTCCTTGAAAACCCACCTACTCAGAGAGGCTTACCATCCATC
Source organism: Bombina bombina (assembly GCF_027579735.1). Classification (NCBI taxonomy): domain Eukaryota; kingdom Metazoa; phylum Chordata; class Amphibia; order Anura; family Bombinatoridae; genus Bombina; species Bombina bombina. The sequence continues at coordinate 836,948,660 of NC_069503.1, read as the reverse complement.
CTCTATCCCTCATCCGAACCAAACTAATACATGAACTGCTTGACTTACTGCTGCAACTACAACCGATGTGAAAAGCTACCCCAACCTTATGTCTCTGCACCCTAAACCTGTAGACTGTAAGCTCTCCGGAGCAGGGCCCTCTTCCTTCTGTACTAGATTTGTTTAGTTTTATTATGTCTTGTATTTTATCACAAATCCTTGTCATTGTATACCCCTATCATTGTACCCAGCATTGCGGAATTTGGCGGCGCTATACAAATAAATGATAATAATAATATGCTAATTTCTAAGCCCATGAAGGCCACCTCTTCTTTGAATGCATTTGACAGTTTTTCACAGCTAGAGGGTGTTAGTTAATTTGTGCCACATAGATAACATTGTGATCACGCCCGTGGAGTTATTTAAGAGTCAGCACTATTTGGCTGAAATGCAAGTCTGTCAAAAGATCTGAGATAAGGAGTCAGTCTGCAGAAGCTTAGATACAAGATAATCACAGAGGTAAAAATTATATTTCTATAACTGTGTTGGTAATGCAAAACCGGGAAATGGTAAATAAAGGGATTATCTATCTTTTTAAACAATAACATTTTTGGTGTTTACTGTCCCATAATGATTATTTTGTATAGAAAATCATAAGATAAACTTTTCTTAAGGAATGTTATCGACCCCATTTTGGCATATGAAGGTCTTACTCCTTACCTAATTTTAGATGTATTTTTATTTTTAACAAACAAATTTTATTGACAAATTTTGGAATTGAATAATCATCCAGACATGACATTTCTATTTTAAAATAATGAGTAGCTAATGAGTAATTTGGGTGATTAATGGCAAAAGAGGGAGCATGATTGTCATGCTGTGAATGTGAGAATTAACCTATATATTAAAAGTTAACAATTGAAACTGGCCCAGTGTATGCCTGATATATGTAGGCCGTTAAGTGATTTTTGAATGTGGAACACACCAGGGAAAATTGTTTTATGAGCCAGATGTTTATAATAAGGAATATTTCACTGGCAGTTTGACTCAATATATAAAAAAACATATTTTAATAAAAAAATGAAAAAGGCATCTCATAGTGTTTCCAGGAATTTGTCATGATGGGTATATTCTAAGAAGTTCTGATTTGTGGAGACTCTTTGAGTCAAATCAATTGTTTGATGAACATCTCCTATGTTAAGAGTGTTTGTATATGTGTATATATGTGTGTGTGTGTGTGTGCAAAGTAATGTGTGTATATTAACTAATGTATGGATGTGTATGCTTGTTCCTAATTATTATGTGACCTATGGTAACAAAATAGCTTAAATACATCTCTCTTTAAGTCTCACTACAAACCACCAAACTCCAAACCTCCAACTAGTGCAACTAACTCCTGTGCCTTATAAACAATCAACGGTAACAATCGCAGGCACTAAATTAACTTGTAATGGTAAGTTTTTTGATGAATCTGACATTGAATGGAAGTGTTAACGGAACGTTTACTTACTTATACTCAAAAAGAGCGACTGCGCACATTGCGCAATATGTTTCAATAGAAACCTGGCAATAAAATGCAGCTGTAAACTACTTTTAGCTGTCAGCGCTTAGGTAGCTTACGGCTCAATTTTTACTGACTCAATGGAAACGAGCCCCAAGTTTGAAACCCCATGCCCTCCTTTTTATCTGCGTACAGTATGTATATTACCTGCTATTGAAATCTAGGTCTTGTGTCTCTCCAGATTAAACCATCTATGAGTCATAGATTATTATTAAAGTATATAATCAGTAACATAATTGGAACATTCATAAAAAGTAAAGAAGTTTGGAAAGTATTTTAACAAAAAATTAGATCAGTAACTATATTCTGTAAGTCTAATTTCAATAGGTAATATTGATAAAGGTTTGATGAGAATCAGTAAAATGTCATCTGCGAGAAGGGAGATTTTATATTCAGATGGACCACCTGCTAAACCACAGATATGATTGTTGTGTCTATTTCTGCTACACTAAAACTTCTATGTAGTTGGTTTGTTTTATAGTTTCAATCCCCCCATATACTGGTCATCATACTTCCATGAGTAGGTTTATGTAATTTTGTTTATTGTCCCTGCATACTAGGAGTCCCTAGGGTTCATATATACACAGTTATGTTTATTTTGTATTGTTATATACACCCATTGGCAAGGTCCAGATGTTCCAAATTGCCCATGATAACCTCAGAAGCTTTGCCTTATTTTAAAATAGTATGTTTCAAAACCTGAAAAGACTAACACAATGCATCATTCTTAAAGGGGTGTAAACAGTCTGTTTAATTTTTGTAATAAACAAAGCACTAAGCTGTGGCTTATACTTAACAGAAATCATTGCAATATGTATTATTCATCATTTTAAACCTTTCACGCCATTAGGACGTTACATGCCGTCCTAACAGCGCTGGACTTTAACGCCGTTAGGACAGCATGGAACGTCCTACCATACGAAGGCAAAGATCGGCCTGGGGGTGTGCCTAGCAGTGCAGACAGTCACCCATGATCTGATCCCGGCCTTGAAATCGCGTGATTGTATCAAAGTTCACGGGCGAGATTACATATGTGGCGCAGGCTTCAGCGTAACTGCTAGAACCCGCGCCGCTCGTAATTTCACCTCCCACATTGGGGTATCACATATACAGCGCCGGCAGTTAATAAAGTGCCGTAAGTCAGATAAACTAGCGATGTCCAGAAATGGGCGTAAATACTAATTTCTGGAGTCGCCAGTGACTTATGGCATGTTAGAAACTGCCGGCGCTTAAGAAAATAAAAAAATGTCAAATCTCCCATAAAAGTCTAATACGCCTCCCAAAAATAAACCCGACATGTAAAAAAAACCTATATCCGCAATCTCCCCACATCACAACTAATAATAAATGTATTAACCCCTAAACCGACAACCACCCACAACGCAATATGCCTAATTAAACTATTAACCCCTAATCCGCCATTCACCCACATTGCGATCTACCTAATAAAAGTATTAACCCTTAAATCCACCAACCCCAACATCGCAAACTACCTAATAAATGTATTAACCCCTAATCCACCATTCACCTACATTGCAAAGTCCCTATTAATATTATTAACCACTAATCCGCCATTAACCCACATCCCAACAAACCTTATAAATCTATTAACCCCTAATCCGCCAAACCCACACAATGCAATAAACCTGATAAAATTATTAACCCCTAAACTGCAAAACCCACACAACGCAAATAACTAATTAAATTACTAAGCCCCCTAGCCTAAGACCCTAACCTAACAACCTCTAAACTAACCCCAATTACCTAAATTAAAAAATACTAAATTACAAACAATTAAAATAAAAAAGCTAACATTACTTAAAAATAAAACAAACTAAATTTAAATTAATCTAAGATTACAAAAAAATTAAAAATTCTAACATTACATAAAATAGTAAACCAAATTATCAAAAATAAAAATAATAATCCTAATCCCTATGAAAATAAAAAAGCCCCCCCAAAATAATTTAATGCTAAACTACCAATGGCCCTTAAAAGGGCCTTTTGTAGGGCATTGCCCTAAGTTAAACATCTCTTTTACCTCAAAAAATACAAAAGTCCCCCGTCTAACAGTAAAACCCCCACCCACCAAACCCCCAAAATAAAAAAAAACTAACACTAAAAACTCCTAAACTACCATTGCCCTTAAAGGGGCATTTTTATGGGCATTGCCCTTAAAAGGATAAGTTGGTGTCTTTCTGATAAGTTATTCCAAACGTAGCTGACCTCTAAATTACAAATTTCCCAAAAATATTTGTTAAACGAACAATGATATAAAACAATATGAGGTAGCACAAATATGCAGGTAGCGCAAAGATGCAGGTTTGGATGTTAAGAAAAAAACAAACTGAAAATAATGGGATTTAGTTTTAAAATTATATATAATATTTATTAAAGTGTATATTCAGTATAAAAATATGAGAGATCGAACAATCTAAAATTGATGATACCAGTATCTATATAAAATGGATCCTTAAAAAATGAAATTTAATTCAACAATTGCTAAAAAACACACATCATACAGAATTCATTCTACTTAAAGTGAAGGTCAACTTTGATGAATGAAAGCCCGGTTTTTAAAAATACTGTTAAAAACAGGAGCACTTTAGTTTATAAAGCAGCCGTTTTGTTTAAAAACTTACCTCTCTCCTCTTCACATCCAGTAAAGCTTCCCCCGCCCACAGATCCTCTCTTCCTACGTTAGCAATGACAAATCCGGCTTCCTCCAATAACGGCTTCCCCCGCAGAGCAAACATTGCTTGAGGCCATGCCGTGATTGGAGGAAGCCGGATTTTTCATAGCTGACTTATGAAGAGAGGTTTTGCAGGCGGGGGAAGCTGCTCTGGCTGTGAAGAGGACAGAGGTAAGTTTTTAAACAAAACAGCTGCTTTGTAAACTTTGATGAATGAAAGTGCTCCTGTTTTTAATAGTATTTTTAAAAACCGGGCTTTCATTCATCAAAGTTTCCAAAGAGCTCTGTATAAAGGATATATGCAAACATTTTAGAATGTATTATCCACATTCAAGTATTAACAATTGCATCTCATATGGTATACGTGAATTGACTCAATAGTCTTTTTAAACGGTACAATTGTTTTCTCAACAGAATTCATATTTGGGTGTGGATGTTTGTGGATGTTTTGCACATTTATTGTAAAAACAACAGCCAGACTTATTAGTTAGTAACAATCACCTAGCTTACGAGTTTTAAGCCCTATAGGGAAATTAACGAACGCAACAAAAGTGGCGTTATTTAATCCCCTATAGCGCTGCCATTACAAGTTTTAAAAACCATGGCTTGTGCGTGCGATATGGGGTTTTTAAGCTCCATACCACACACAAAACAAGCGCTGTTTTGACGTGCTCGTGCACGCTTTCCCCATAGACATGAATCGGGAGAGCGGGTCAGAAAAAGTCTAACACCTGCGATCGCGGAAAGAAAAGCTCTGTAACGCAGCCCCATTGATGTCTAAGGGGTTAAAGAAACTAACATTTAAACCTAACATAAACCCTACATCTAAACACCCCTAATCTGTTGCCCCCGACATCACTGACACCTGCCTACAGTTATTAACCCCTAATCTGCCGATCCCGATATAGCCGTTACCTAAATAAAGGTATTAACCCCTAATCTCCCGCTCCCGATATTGCCGCCACTATACTAAAGTTATTAACCCCTATTCCGCCGCACCCCAACATCGCCGCCACTATATTAAAGATATTAACCCCTATTATGCCGCTCCCCGACATCGCTGCAACTAAATAAAGTTATTAATCCCTAAACCTCTGGCCTCCCACATCACAACCACTAAATAAACCTATTAACCCCTAAACTGTCAGTCCCCCACATCGCAAAAACCTAAATTAGACTATTAACCCCTACACCTACCCCTAAACCTAACCCTACCCCTAAACCTAACCCTAACCCTAACATAACCCTAATACCCCCTAACTTTAACATAAGATCCCACAGCCTTTCTGCAAACAAACATTTGAAGACCTCACAGCAACAAGCAATCCTACAGGCTCTCTGCAAACATACATTTAAAGATCCCACAGCCTTTTTGCAAACAAACATTTGAAGACCTCACAGCAACAAGCAATCCTATATGCTCTCTGCAAACATACATTTAAAGATCCCACAGCCTTTCTGCAAACAAACATTTGAAGACCTCACAGCAACAAGCAATCCTACAGGCTCTCTGCAAACATACATTTAAAGATCCCACAGCCTTTCTGCAAACAAACATTTGAAGACCTCACAGCAACAAGCAATCCTACAGGCTCTCTGCATGCACTAGCCCACCAATCCTCCCTCCACCTCCCACCCTGGTGTTTACCTTAATATATAAACAGGATAGAGACAATATTTCACACTCACAGCCTCTGAACTGACACTTTATCATATTCTGTTACACTTTTCCAACCCTCATTTACTCACCACACATTTCACTCAATCTCAGTTTACGCTGCCTTATATCATACATGTTTCCCTTTTCCCTTACCTTCTGTCTCCATTCCCTCTCCTTTAGATTGTAAGCTTGAGAGCCTCTCTACCTGTAGGCCACTTTGTATTTAAAGTGAACTACTATTGATTGTCCTCAAGGGCAGGGCATTCCTCTCCTTTTGTATAACTCAATTATTGCACCTACAACTGTAATGTACCCCAATATTGTACTTGTCTGTTTGTGTATTTAATGCATCCCTGTAATGTTCCATTATTTCTTGTATAGCGCTATGTAATCTGCTGGCACTTTATAAATACCTGATAATAATAATAATAATAAAAATAATAATAATAATAATTAAAATAGATCTAAGTTGAATTTACAATTATTAACTAAATACATACTTACCTGTAAAATAAAACCTAAGATAGCTACAATATAACTAATATTTATATTGTAGCTAGCTTAGGTTTTATTTTTATTTCACAGGTAAGTTTGCATTTATTTTAACTAGGTAGACTAGTTAGTAAATAGTTATTAACTATTTAATACCTACCTAGTTACAATAAATACAAAATTATCTGTGAAATAAACCTAAGCTGCCTTACACTAAAACTTAAAATTACAAAAAATAAAAAACCTACCATTACAAAAAATAAAAAACCTACCATTACAAAAAACAACGAAATTATCCACAAAAAAAAACAATTTCCTATTCTAATACCCTTTTAAAAATAAAAAAAAAACACTCCAAAATAAAAAAAGCCTAATCTAGAATAAACTACCAAGGGCCCTTAAAAGGGCCTTTTGGGGGGGCCTTAAAGCGGCCTTTTGTGGGGCATTGCCCTAAGTTAAACAGCTCTTTTGCTACAAATAACAAATTATCAAAAATAATAAAAAGTATTCCTATTCTAATATCCATTAAAAAAAACACTGCAAAATAAAAAAACTAATCTAGAATAAATTACCAATGGCCCTTAAAAGGGCCTTTTGTAGTGCATTGTCCTAAAGATATCAGCTCTTTTTCTGAAGAAGAAAAAAAAAAAAAATACAAATACCCACTAACATTACAAACCCCCCCCCCCCCCCCAAAACCCACAAAATAAAAAAAACTATCTAAAATTCCTAAGATACCCATTGCCCTGAAAAGGGAATTTGGATGGGCATTGCCCTTAAAAGGGCATTTAGCTCTTTTGCTGCCCAAACCCTAATCTAAAAATAAAACCTTTAAAAAAACCTAACACTAATACCCGACGATTCACTTACAGTTTTTGAAGTCCCTCTTGAACGATATTTATCCCGGCAGAGAAGTCCTCATGCAGGCGGCGAGAAGTCTTCATCCAGGCGGCCTCTTCAATCTTCATCCCGGCAGCGAAGTCCTCTTCATACGGTCACTGCCGTACACTGAATTTTCAATGCAAAGTACGCGATTCAGGATGGCATCCCTTGCATTCCTATTGGCTGAAAAATTTAAATCAACCAATAAAATGAGAACTGCTAAAATCCTATTGGCTGTTCAAATCAGCCAATAGGATTTAAGCAGCTCTCATTCTATTGGCTGATTCTTACATTGGAAATGTATTTATATACGTTACATTTTGTAGAAATGTTTGCTCACCACTTACTGCGGTCTTCAATGAACCACACACCATCTCTTCCGCTATTGGGGATATTTCCCTGGTTAACCGCAGACTGTTAGGGATTAGTTACTATACAGAATGATACACCTACATAGTACTTGAACACATCCTGATAGGCCACTTTTGGACATACCCCATTGTATCTTCAGCCAAAGAATGAGAGCTGCTTAAATCCTATTGGCTGATTTGAACAGCCAATAGGATATTAGCAGCTCTCATTCTATTGGTTGATTTAAATTTTTCAGCCAATAGGAATGCAAGGGACGTTATCTTGAATCGCGTACCTTGCATTGAGGATTCAGTGTATGGCGGCGACTGTATGAAGAGTATGCTCTGCGCCGGATGTCTTCAGGACGGACCCTCTCCGCGCCACCGGGATCAAGATAGAAGATGCCGCCTGGATGAAGATTGAAGAGGCTGTCTGGATGAAGTCTTCTCGCCGCTTGGATGAGGACTTCTCCGCTGGGATGAAGATTGAAGAGGCCACCTGGATGAAGACTTCTCACCACCTGGATGAGGACTTTGCCGCCGGGATGAAGATTGAAGAGGCCATCTGGATGAAGACTTCTCGCCGCATGGATGAGGACTTCACCGCCGGGATGAAGATCGTTCAAGTGGGACTTCAAAAACTGTAAGTGGATCGTCGGGGGTTAGTGTTAGGTTTTTATTACGGGTTTTTTGTGTGGGTTTTATTTTTAGATTAGGGTTTGAGCAGCAAAAGAACTAAATGCCCTTTTAAGGGCAATGCCCATACAAATGCTCTTTTCAGGGCAATGGGTATCTTAGGAATTTTAGCTTAGGCTTTTTTAGATTTAGGTTTTTTATTTTGGGGGGATGGTTGGGTGGTGGGTTTTACTGTTGGCGGTCTTTGTATTTTATTTTATTTTTACAGGTAAAAGAGCTAATATCTTTGGGGCAATGCCCCACAAAAGGCCCTTTTAAGGGCCATTGGTAGTTTATTGCTAGGTTTTTTTTATTTTGGATGGGCTTTTTTATTTTGATAGGGCTATTAGATTAGGTATAATTCTTTTTTATTTTTGATAATTTAGTGTTTGTTATTTTTTGTAATTTAGTCTTTTTTTGTAATTAGATACTTTGTAATTTTTTTCGAGTAGTGTTAAAAAAAAATTAATGTGTAGTTTAGTTTATTTAATTGGTAGTTAGTTTAATTTTAGTTTAATAATTATATTAGTTTAATTGTTAGTTTAAACTTAGTTTTTTAAATTTGACAGGTAAGTTTAAAATTAATTTAAGATAGGGAAATTGTAATTTTAATATAACGTTAGGGGGGTGTTAGGTTTACGGGTTACTAGTTTAAATTAGTTTATTGCGATGTGGGGGCTTTCGGTTTAGGGGTTAATAGTTTACTTTAGTATATTTCATTGTGGGGGCTTTCGGTTTAGGGGTTAATAGGTTTATTATAGTGGCAGCGGTCTAGGGCTTAACAAATTTAGTATAGTGGGGGCGATGTGGGTGGACAGCAGATTAGGGGTTAATAATAGTGTTTGTGATGAGGGAGAGTGGCGGTTTAGGGGTTAATAACTTTAGTATAGTGGTGACAATGTCAGGGAGCGGCGGAATAGGGGTTAATAAATTTTATTAGTAGTGGTGATGTCGGGAGCGGCAGTTTAGGGGTTAATAAATTTATTATTGTATTTGCTATGCGGGAGGGTAGTTTATGGGTGTTAATGTACTTTTTAGATGGTGTTACGGATTTGTCGTTTTAGAGTGTAACCCTTTTTAGCCTCACCGCAAAACTCGGAATACCAGCGCTAAGAGTGCGGTACTGACTTTGCGTTACAGGCTAAAAGGCTTGCGGTACACCTATACCGACAAGACTCGCAATGGCTGCGGTGCTGTTTTAAGAGCCGTAACGCACAACTCGTAATCTAGCTGAATGTCTCTTAAACAACATTTACTGGCAAGTACTAAACGTGACAACTGTTGATATCACCACTGTGTTCAACTCTAGGGGGCGCATATGGTGAAATATAAAAAAATCAAGAAAAAAGATAAAATTATGTAACATTGAAGATAACAAAATCTTATCTGAGTCCCAATATAACCATCAATATGGTTACAGACACAAAAGAAGAATGTCTCAGAAATAGGTGGCAAAATCCAAACAAAGATCCAGGCTGCTCCTCTTCCAATATAGTTGAGACTGATAGGAAGAATCTGTGAACAGAGATCATAAAACAGAGGGCGCCTCCTAGTATAATACTGTAATGTCAAGATAGATATATGCACAAAAAAATCTGTAAGAGTTATTATACTCACAAAAGTGGCAGCACCCACTTGTGCTGAGTCAGGCTTGCTGGAATATCACCAGTGTTCCAGCTCACTGCCCCCAGGCCCAAACCAGAACCAGGACAAGGATACTGTGAAGAGTTCTGTGAGAAAAATCTCAAGGAAACAGGCCTCCTAGTGTGATATAGTAATGGTCATAGGAGGATACAAATGTCTTGAGTAAGTATTATACTCACAAAATAGGCAGCACCCACTTGTGCTGAGTAGAGCCTACTGGGATCTAACAGTGTCCTAGTTCACTGTTCCTAGGCCAAGGAAAGATGGACACAAGCTGCTGATATCAGCTCCAAAACGAAGAAAAAACAGCGCAGGCTTCCAATAAGTTCAAATAAATTTATTAAAAACTAAATATAAAAACTAAGGGTGCAAGACACTCACCCAAAGTGTATAAAAACTAGGTGAATACAGATTTCAATGCGTTTCTCAGATAGACTAGCTGTTTCATCAGGCATCTGTTACTGAAAAGGAAGCACTGGCTTTTAAATACAAACTAACCAATCAGAGGTGGCCATTATGGCACACCTTTGATTTAACCAATCAGAGAGGATATCATAAAATTTTGTAAAGACAGAATATATACATAAAGATATATACATAAAGAGACAAGCGTATATCGTTATAACTGCTGTAAATATTTGGCATTAAAACATAAGTTTTATGTTTATACATAGTATCATAGTCGGATATAGAGCTTAGAAAGATCGTAACATTTAAAAAAATGTTTTTTTGATACACATTCATAAATGTTCTCCAAAATTGAACTTGTAAAATATCCACACATCAGACGTCACATTCAAATCAGGTGCATATATCATTGACATACCTTTTTTCTATTTTGTGTTCCTTCATGTTTGCTCACCATCTCGAGCCCCACTACATAATATAAACCTGTATCTCCCAACATAAGATCGTAAGTGTTAAAAAATTGTAGTTGATTACTACTGAATATCATTTGTGTATATCTTGATATTTAAAGTTATTACAAGTGAACAATAACAATGAACAAGCGTTGTTTCTAAAGGATGAATTATCCAGGGAGGGGAAGTGGTAGATCCGATGAGGATACACAGGGGTGTGTACATATGTAGCCTATCAGGACGTGTTCAAGTGCTATGTGGGCGTATCGTTCTGTACGATAAATTAAATGAAGATACAATGGGGTATGTCCAAAAGTGGCCTATCAGGACGTGTTCAAGTACTATGTGGGCGTATCGTTCTGTATAGTAACCAGGGAAATACCCCCAAGAGCGGAAGAGATGGTGTGTGGTTCATTGAAGACCGCAGTCTTCAATTTATATAAATAAATTTCCAATCTAAGAAATCCTTGCCACTGGCAAATGGGACAATGAGCTCTCTATATCTTCCCATGCCTAATGTGTTAGTTGTATAAAATCCTATAAGATGGTGTTAATTACGCTGGATAGTGGGACCCATTTCTTATTAAATGGATGTTATAGACCATATATTAATATGTTGATAAACGCACAAATATATTAAATATAAGTGATATACCTATATACAAAAATACTGTTGGGCTTCTGCTTTCTCAACTAGAGGTAATTAAAGGTGGGGATACTTAAAGATAAGGAGAGCAAGTGAGGGGAGGTACGTTAGAAATTCCTGAGCAAGTGTGATGATGCTAAATCATCGATTGGTGCTAGTGTAATATTTGTGCGTGTGTATTAGTGTAACAATATCTAAGAGGTGTTATATATTTTCTTATGTGATTTATTACTTTTTAGAAAGGTATCTATATCTCAGATTATATCATAATCTAATAATAGAAGGGAAATGACATTGGGATACTGGTAGTACTAAATTAATAGTGCATATGGACATACATAGTAACAGTGAAAAGTGAAAAAATGGATAAGCACAATAAGTGTAAGTGGCGGTGATAAGATGTTTAGTGAATCTAGAGTATACATGTGTGTAATAGCTTGAACTAATATAAATTAAATTTATATTAGGATAAAAAAGAAGGGGGGTATAAAGTCCTGGGTGGGTGTATGAGATCCTTTATACCAAGATGATAATAGGGGATGAATGCTTGATGTATTTGAATTAAAGGTGAGGGGTATAAATTATGACGTGGGGGTATGGGGTCTTAGGATAGTAACCTTTAATCAGTATGATAATTAATGATGAGCAATTAGTTTATAAAAACTAATGGGAATGATAACTAAGGAAGCAACAAAGATGAATGGCCCTATGTGAGTTCACACATTAATAATATGTTTGCTATGAGAAAGATGATTATGTATGGAATTATGACAATAAAAGTTATATGGATGTTTGTGAGAAACATTTAGAACACAAACCAGGATTATACAAATACAAATATAATAAATTAGTTCTAACAAAATTTAAAACAATTGTGAAAAATAATGATAAAAAATACATAGCCATTAAAAAGCTGCCATGTTTATATTATCGTTTAGACCTTCTGGAAATAAAGTGCCAAATTTATAAATCCAGTAGGTTTCTCTTTGGCAAAGTCTATCTTTGGCAAAGTTCAATCCCTGTGTGTGTGGAATACTTTCCAAAGGGATTATGCAAAAATTACATTCATGCCCTTACTGGCAAGTTCTATGATGCCTAGATACATTATGTTTAAAACTATTGTTGGTTATATTCCTGTAATGCTCACCCAATCTGCTACTGCCTTACGAATCGTGCAAACCCAAATATTGTATCCCACATTGGCATGTAAGTAGATAGATAACATATGAGGAACTACAATCTAACCTTTCTTTAATAGGATATCACCGACCTGTTGTATTGAAGTGACACTAGTTACTCCATGTGAGATGTATTTACACATGCTACACCTTTTGTTCCTACATCTATACGCCCCTTTGATAGTATATGAATTGGAGATGGTCATTTTGTGTTTTTGATTTTTCTTTTTCATCACTATTTTACTGGGGGCCAATTTCTGTTTTATGGTTGGTGCTCTCCTGTATGTTATAGAGGGCTTGTCTTCTATAATATGTTTTAGTATAGGGTCCTTTTGGAGTAGATACCAATGTTTATTGATAATCTTTTTAATTATTTTATAATTAGAGTTATAATTTGTAAGAAAACATTCTTTGTCTGGTATCCTCCCTATCTTGGGTTCATTATGGCTGAAAGAGCATTATGGGAGATGTAGTCCATAACATCTGGAGGGCCGTTAGTTGCCCACCCCTGCTCTAGAGCGCAAACTAATCACCCGTGAGGGTCTCAAGGCACTAAGGGAATGCGGATAGGAGGAGGGGGGAGGGGATGGGCATTCAGTCGAAGAGCCAAGTTTTGAGGTCCTTTCTGAACTTTGTAAGGGAGGTGGATTGTCTGAGGTGCAGCGGGAGGGTGCTCCATGTTTTGCTGGAAGAAGGATCTTCCGCTCGCTGTGGATTTGCTGATGCGGGGGATGACTGCGACTGCTTGGTCGGCCGATCGGAGTTGTCTGGCGGGGGTGTAGAAATTTAGGCGGTGGTTGATGTATTCGGGTCCGATGTTGTGTAGGGCCTTGAACACGTGGGTAAGGAGCTTGAAGGTAATTCTCTTGTTTATGGGGAGCCAGTGAAGGTTCCTTAGGTGTTCGGTGATTTGGCATTGGAGAGGGATGTCGAGGATGAGTCTGGCTGAGGCAATTTGGATACTCTCTTTGGACTCTCTTTTGGAGTTTGATGGTGGAGCCTGCATAGAGTGCGTTGCCATAGTCCAACCGGCTGCTGACGAGGGCATGGGTGACTGTTTTCTTGGTTTCAGTAGGGATCCACTTGAAGATTTTTCATAGCAGGTGGAGAATGTGGAAGCATGTTGAGGTGATGGCATTGATTTGTTGGTCCATGGAGAGTGAGGAGTCCAGGATGAAGCCTAGATTTTGTGTGTGGCCAGTTGGGGTTGGAGGGTGACTGAGTGCTGTGGGCCACCAGGAGTCATTCCATGCGGATTTCTTGGGTCCGAGGGGGAGGACTTCGGTTTTGTCTGTGTTCAGTTTGAGCCGGTTGTCATTCATCCAGGCGGCGACTGCTGTCAGGCCTTCATAGACGTTCTTTTTGGCGGTGGTGGGATCTCGGGTGAGTGAGATGATTAACTGTGTGTCATCGGCGTTTGAGACGATGGTGAGGTTGTGGCGTCGGACAATGGTGGCGAGAGAGGCCATGTAGATGTTGAAGAGGGTGGGGCTCAGTGAAGAGCCTGGCTGTACACCGCAGTTGACTGCTGTGGGCTTGGAGGAGAAGGGAGGGAGTCTGACTTTCTGGGTCATGCCTGTGAGGAAGGAGGTGATCCATTCCAGGGCTTTGCTGCGGATGCCGGCATTGTGGAGGTAGGTGCGGAGGGTGTTTTGGTTGACAGTGTCAAAAGCTGCTGAGAGGTCTAGGAGGATGAGGGCGACGGTTTCTCCTCAGTCAAGCATGGCACGGATGTCATCTGTGGAGGCGAGGAGGGCGGTCTCGGTGCTGTGGTTGCTTCTGAAACCGGATTGGGAGTGGTTCAGGGTGTGGTTGGCCTCAATATGCTCAATAAGTTGCAAGTTGATGGACTTCTCTATGACTTTAGCCGGGAAGTGAGATGGGGCGGTAGTTATTCGGGTCCGTGGGGTCTGCCGAGGGTTTCTTCAGCAGGGGTTTCAGTTCCGCGTGCTTCCAGAAATCCAGGAAGGTGCTGGTCTTGATGGATCAGTTGATGGTGCGGCAGAGTTCAGGGACAATGGTGTCGCTTGCTTTGTTGAATATGTGATGGGGGCATGGGTCCGAGGGTGAGCCGGAGTGGATGAATTTCATGATTCTGAGGGTGTCCTCTGTGGTGAGGGGGCTCCAGATAGTCCGTGTGTGGTGTGGGTGAATTTGGGAGGGGTGTTGGATGTAGGGGGTGGGTAGTAGAGGTTGAGTTATGAGGCATGAAATGGTCATCGATGTCGAGGATCTTGCGGTGGAAGTGTGCAGCGATGGTATTGCAGAGGTCCTGGGAGGGTGGGATGTTGGTGGTGCTGCTGTTGGGTTTAGAGAATTCCTTGATGACTGAGAATAACTCCTTGCTGTTGTGTAAGTTAGAGTTGATTCTGTCTTGGATGACTGTTTTTTTGGTGGTTTTTATGAGGTGGTTCTCCAGGTTCTTTCCAATCATCTGCAGTGGTGTTTGGAGTCCTGGAGGGCCAGGGTGAACCAGCTGGCTTTGTTGATGGCTTGGCGGCTGGACGATTTTTTGAGGGGGCGAGGGTGTTGGAGCAGTCTGCAATCCAGCGGTGGAGGTTGTGGGCAGAGGAGTTGGCATCTGTGGAGGTAGGTGGGGAGAATTTGCTTAGGGTGTGGTGTAATTGGTCTTGGGTGATGTTGTTCCAGTTTCTGCAGGGCGGGAGGTACTGTCGGAGGTGGGTGGTGAGTTTGCTGAAGGAGAAGTGTATGCAGTGGTGGTAAGTCCAGAGGAGTAAGGTGATGTGATTGATAGTGATGTCCCGAACTGTTCGCCCGCGAACGGTTCACAGCGAACATAGCTTGTTCGCGTTCGCATTTGTGGGCGAACACATGGCGATGTTCGATCCGCCCCTATGTGTCATCATTGTGGAAACTTTGACCCTTTATGTCACAGCCGCCTGACACATTAGAGCCAATCAACATCAGACACTCCCTCACAGACACTCCCAGCTACTCGGAATCCGCCATTTTAGACTCATAACGACCTTGCTTTTTTAATGAGAGGACGTGTTGTGTTTTTGCTCCTGACATTAATAGTAAAAACATAGCTAGGCTAGTGTATTTACAGTCCAGAAGGACTCCACTCATCTCTGCTGCAAGCACAGCACCCCAAAAAGCCCTTTTTAGGGCTATATTTCGTGCCGTTTTTTTTTTTTTTTTTTTTTTTTTTTTTATTAGCATTTGCCTGGCTTTCAGCTGTGTGTTTAAGGCTCACAGCATATGCTGTGACTACTGCCACCACTGATATCTCCCTAACAACATTAGTTTAAATTTAACTAACCCAAAAATATAATTATTTTTCTAGTGTAATTTTTTTTCATTTTCTATCAGGCCAGTGTCACACAGCATATACTCTGGTTCATTGCTCTGTGCCAGCCAGCAGCCAGCAGTGTTAATAACCGTTTATAACATTATTTTTAATTTTTAAAAAAAACACAAAAAAATATTTTTCTAGTGTAATCTAATTACATTTACAATCATGCCTGTGTCTGTCAGGCTCACTCAGCATTAATATACCTCTTTTTTTTCAGTCTTTTGGTTAATTGGTCTGTGCCAGGCAGCCACCCAGCACTCATATCTATTTTTCTTTCACCTTAATTTTAATATAAAAAAAAAAAGTTTAAATTTGTTTGCTAGTGTAATCAAATCTAATTTTCTATCCGGCCTGTGTGTTTTGCTGACATAGAGAGCCTACTGTGTTTACTTGCTGCCCTCCCTAGTCTATGAGCCACGACTCATATGTGTTTAACCTTTTTTTAATTTCCCCCCCCAAAAAATAATTTCAATCATTTTTCTAGTGTAATCTAATAGTATATTCTATCAGGCGTGTGTGTATCCGACATACATAGCCTACTGTTTTTAATAGCTGCCCTTCCAAGGCTATCAGCCACGACTCATATGTATGTGCTTAACCTTTTTCTTAAAATTTCCAAAAAAAAGTCTTTAAATCATTATGCTAGTGTAATCTAATTGTATTTTCTATCAGGCCTGTGTCTAACTGTCTATCTGACTTACACAGCATACTGTTGTTATAATTGCTGCCCTACATAGCAGCCAGCCAGTGCGACCACTCATAGAGTCATATGTGCATTGCACTTCTTAACATAATTTTAATATTAAAATCTAAAATTTTAAAATATTTTGCTAGTGTAATGTAACTTAATTTTCTATCAGTCCTGTGTTTTTGTCACTTACACAGCATACTGTGTTAAATTACTGCCCTACCTACCATCCACGACTCATATCTGCCAGCCTGTCTGCCAGGCCCAAGTAGCCAATTAGTGGCACCAATCACAATTCTTGTAACAGTAATAAAAATAAAAAAAATCATAATTTTTTGGACTGCAAATATTCAGTCTCCTAGGGCCATTGAATTTCATTTACCTCCTGCCTGCCACTGCCAGCCTTTTGTGCCAGGCCGTCTAGCCAACTATTTACACCAATTATAATTGTTGTCACAGTCAGACAGTATAGTTATTAATTTAAATAAAAAATTTTTTTAGTGTTGATCTTAACCCTCAGTTTGCTCGTGCCTTTGAATTGCACTTTTCTACAGCCTTCCAAGCCTGTGTGCCAGGCCTACTTAAAAAATATTTACACCAATCATATTTGTTGTGACAGTATTCTAATAATTAAAAATTAAAATTTTTGGTAATAGTTGCTGTGATTTGAATCGTCAGTTTGCTGGTGCCATTGAAACGCACTTTCCTCCTGCCTTGCAGCCTGCTGTGAGCCAGGCCCCTACCTAGCCAATTGTTGTCAGCAATCATATTTCTGTTAACAGTATTGCAAAAATTGTCAATCATCACTGTTTAGACTGTCAGTAATCAGTCTCCTAGTGTCCTTGAATTGCATCTCCCTCCTGCCTGCCATCCTTTTGTGCCAGGCCGTCTTGCCAACTATTTACACCAATCCTAATTTTTTGTCACAGTATAGTTACTAATTATAATTTAAAAAATCTTTATTGTTGATGATCTTAACCCTCAGTTTGCTCGTGCCTTTGAATTCAGTTGTCTACAGCCTTCCAAGCCTGTGTGCCAGGCCTACTTAAAAAATATTTACACCAATCATATTTGTTGTGACAGTATTCTAATAATTAAAAATTAAAATTTTTTGTAATAGTTGCTGTGATTTGAATCGACAGTTTGCTGGTGCCATTGAAACGCACTTTCCTGCTGCCTTGCAGCCTGCTGTGAGCCAGGCCCCCACCTAGCCAATTGTCAGCAATCATATTTCTGTTAACAGTATTGCAAAAATTGTCAATCATCACTGTTTAGACTGTCAGTAATCAGTCTCCTAGTGTCCTTGAATTGCATCTCCCTCCTGCCTGCCATCCTTTTGTGCCAGGCCGTCTTGCCAACTATTTACACCAATCTTAATTTTTTGTCACAGTATAGTTACTAATTAAAAATTAAAAAAATCTTTATTGTTGATGATCTTAACCCTCAGTTTGCTCGTGCCTTTGAATTGCACTTTTCTACAGCCTTCCAAGCCTGTGTGCCAGGCCTACTTAAAAAATATTTACACCAATCATATTTGTTGTGACAGTATTCTAATAATTAAAAATTAAAAATTTTGGTAATAGTTGCTGTGATTTGAATCGTCAGTTTGCTGGTGCCATTGAAACGCACTTTCCTGCTGCCTTGCAGCCTGCTGTGAGCCAGGCCCCCTGCCTAGCCAATTGTTGTCAGCAATCATATTTCTGTTAACAGTATTGCAAAAATTGTCAATCATCACTGTTTAGACTGTCAGTAATCAGTCTCCTAGTGTCCTTGAATTGCATCTCCCTCCTGCCTGCCATCCTTTTGTGCCAGGCCGTCTTGCCAACTATTTACACCAATCCTAATTTTTTGTCACAGTATAGTTACTAATTAAAATTAAAAAAATCTTTATTGTTGATGATCTTAACCCTCAGTTTGCTCGTGCCTTTGAATTGCAGTTTTCTACAGCCTTCCAAGCCTGTGTGCCAGGCCTACTTAAAAAATATTTACACCAATCATATTTGTTGTGACAGTATTCTAATAATTAAAAATTTAAATTTTTGGTAATAGTTGCTGTGATTTGAATCGTCAGTTTGCTGGTGCCATTGAAACACACTTTCCTGCTGCCTTGCAGCATGCTGTGAGCCAGGCCCCCACCTAGCCAATTGTTGTCAGCAATCATATTTCTGTTAACAGTATTGCAAAAATTGTCAATCATCACTGTTTAGACTGTCAGTAATCATTCTCCTAGTGTCCTTGAATTGCATCTCCCTCCTGCCTGCCATCCTTTTGTGCCAGGCCGTCTTGCCAACTATTTACACCAATCCTAATTTTTTGTCACAGTATAGTTACTAATTATAATTTAAAAAATCTTTATTGTTGATGATCTTAACCCTCAGTTTGCTCGTGCCTTTGAATTCAGTTGTCTACAGCCTTCCAAGCCTGTGTGCCAGGCCTACTTAAAAAATATTTACACCAATCATATTTGTTGTGACAGTATTCTAATAATTAAAAATTAAAAATTTTTGTAATAATTGCTGTGATTTGAATCGACAGTTTGCTGGTGCCATTGAAACGCACTTTCCTGCTGCCTTGCAGCCTGCTGTGAGCCAGGCCCCCACCTAGCCAATTGTCAGCAATCATATTTCTGTTAACAGTATTGCAAAAATTGTCAATCATCACTGTTTAGACTGTCAGTAATCAGTCTCCTAGTGTCCTTGAATTGCATCTCCCTCCTGCCTGCCATCCTTTTGTGCCAGGCCGTCTTGCCAACTATTTACACCAATCTTAATTTTTTGTCACAGTATAGTTACTAATTAAAAATTAAAAAAATCTTTATTGTTGATGATCTTAACCCTCAGTTTGCTCGTGCCTTTGAATTGCACTTTTCTACAGCCTTCCAAGCCTGTGTGCCAGGCCTACTTAAAAAATATTTACACCAATCATATTTGTTGTGACAGTATTCTAATAATTAAAAATTAAAAATTTTGGTAATAGTTGCTGTGATTTGAATCGTCAGTTTGCTGGTGCCATTGAAACGCACTTTCCTGCTGCCTTGCAGCCTGCTGTGAGCCAGGCCCCCGTCTAGCCAATTGTTGTCAGCAATCATATTTCTGTTAACAGTATTGCAAAAATTGTCAATCATCACTGTTTAGACTGTCAGTAATCAGTCTCCTAGTGTCCTTGAATTGCATCTCCCTCCTGCCTGCCATCCTTTTGTGCCAGGCTGTCTTGCCAACTATTTACACCAATCCTAATTTTTTGTCACAGTATAGTTACTAATTAAAATTAAAAAAATCTTTATTGTTGATGATCTTAACCCTCAGTTTGCTCGTGCCTTTGAATTGCAGTTTTCTACAGCCTTCCAAGCCTGTGTGCCAGGCCTACTTAAAAAATATTTACACCAATCATATTTGTTGTGACAGTATTCTAATAATTAAAAATTAAAATTTTTGGTAATAGTTGCTGTGATTTGAATCATCAGTTTGCTGGTGCCATTGAAACACACTTTCCTGCTGCCTTGCAGCATGCTGTGAGCCAGGCCCCCACCTAGCCAATTGTTGTCAGCAATCATATTTCTGTTAACAGTATTGCAAAAATTGTCAATCATCACTGTTTAGACTGTCAGTAATCATTCTCCTAGTGTCCTTGAATTGCATCTCCCTCCTGCCTGCCATCCTTTTGTGCCAGGCCGTCTTGCCAACTATTTACACCAATCCTAATTTTTTGTCACAGTATAGTTACTAATTAAAATTAAAAAAATCTTTATTGTTGATGATCTTAACCCTCAGTTTGCTCGTGCCTTTGAATTGCACTTTTCTACAGCCTTCCAAGCCTGTGTGCCAGGCCTACTTAAAAAATATTTACACCAATCATATTTGTTGTGACAGTATTCTAATAATTAAAAATTAAAATTTTTGGTAATAGTTGCTGTGATTTGAATCGTCAGTTTGCTGGTGCCATTGAAACGCACTTTCCTCCTGCCTTGCAGCCTGCTGTGAGCCAGGCCCCCACCTAGCCAATTGTTGTCAGCAATCATATTTCTGTTAACAGTATTGCAAAAATTGTCACTCATCACTGTTTAGACTGTCAGTAATCAGTCTCCTAGTGTCCTTGAATTGCATCTCCCTCCTGCCTGCCATCCTTTTGTGCCAGGCCGTCTTGCCAACTATTTACACCAATCCTAATTTTTTGTCACAGTATAGTTACTAATTAAAATTAAAAAAATCTTTATTGTTGATGATCTTAACCCTCAGTTTGCTCGTGCCTTTGAATTGCAGTTTTCTACAGCCTTCCAAGCCTGTGTGCCAGGCCTACTTAAAAAATATTTACACCAATCATATTTGTTGTGACAGTATTCTAATAATTAAAAATTAAAATTTTTGGTAATAGTTGCTGTGATTTGAATCGTCAGTTTGCTGGTGCCATTGAAACACACTTTCCTGCTGCCTTGCAGCATGCTGTGAGCCAGGCCCCCACCTAGCCAATTGTTGTCAGCAATCATATTTCTGTTAACAGTATTGCAAAAATTGTCAATCATCACTGTTTAGACTGTCAGTAATCATTCTCCTAGTGTCCTTGAATTGCATCTCCCTCCTGCCTGCCATCCTTTTGTGCCAGGCCGTCTTGCCAACTATTTACACCAATCCTAATTTTTTGTCACAGTATAGTTACTAATTATAATTTAAAAAATCTTTATTGTTGATGATCTTAACCCTCAGTTTGCTCGTGCCTTTGAATTCAGTTGTCTACAGCCTTCCAAGCCTGTGTGCCAGGCCTACTTAAAAAATATTTACACCAATCATATTTGTTGTGACAGTATTCTAATAATTAAAAATTAAAAATTTTTTTAATAATTGCTGTGATTTGAATCGACAGTTTGCTGGTGCCATTGAAACGCACTTTCCTGCTGCCTTGCAGCCTGCTGTGAGCCAGGCCCCCACCTAGCCAATTGTCAGCAATCATATTTCTGTTAACAGTATTGCAAAAATTGTCAATCATCACTGTTTAGACTGTCAGTAATCAGTCTCCTAGTGTCCTTGAATTGCATCTCCCTCCTGCCTGCCATCCTTTTGTGCCAGGCCGTCTTGCCAACTATTTACACCAATCTTAATTTTTTGTCACAGTATAGTTACTAATTAAAAATTAAAAAAATCTTTATTGTTGATGATCTTAACCCTCAGTTTGCTCGTGCCTTTGAATTGCACTTTTCTACAGCCTTCCAAGCCTGTGTGCCAGGCCTACTTAAAAAATATTTACACCAATCATATTTGTTGTGACAGTATTCTAATAATTAAAAATTAAAAATTTTGGTAATAGTTGCTGTGATTTGAATCGTCAGTTTGCTGGTGCCATTGAAACGCACTTTCCTGCTGCCTTGCAGCCTGCTGTGAGCCAGGCCCCCGCCTAGCCAATTGTTGTCAGCAATCATATTTCTGTTAACAGTATTGCAAAAATTGTCAATCATCACTGTTTAGACTGTCAGTAATCAGTCTCCTAGTGTCCTTGAATTGCATCTCCCTCCTGCCTGCCATCCTTTTGTGCCAGGCCGTCTTGCCAACTATTTACACCAATCCTAATTTTTTGTCACAGTATAGTTACTAATTAAAATTAAAAAAATCTTTATTGTTGATGATCTTAACCCTCAGTTTGCTCGTGCCTTTGAATTGCAGTTTTCTACAGCCTTCCAAGCCTGTGTGCCAGGCCTACTTAAAAAATATTTACACCAATCATATTTGTTGTGACAGTATTCTAATAATTAAAAATTAAAATTTTTGGTAATAGTTGCTGTGATTTGAATCGTCAGTTTGCTGGTGCCATTGAAACACACTTTCCTGCTGCCTTGCAGCATGCTGTGAGCCAGGCCCCCACCTAGCCAATTGTTGTCAGCAATCATATTTCTGTTAACAGTATTGCAAAAATTGTCAATCATCACTGTTTAGACTGTCAGTAATCATTCTCCTAGTGTCCTTGAATTGCATCTCCCTCCTGCCTGCCATCCTTTTGTGCCAGGCCGTCTTGCCAACTATTTACACCAATCCTAATTTTTTGTCACAGTATAGTTACTAATTAAAATTAAAAAAATCTTTATTGTTGATGATCTTAACCCTCAGTTTGCTCGTGCCTTTGAATTGCACTTTTCTACAGCCTTCCAAGCCTGTGTGCCAGGCCTACTTAAAAAATATTTACACCAATCATATTTGTTGTGACAGTATTCTAATAATTAAAAATTAAAATTTTTGGTAATAGTTGCTGTGATTTGAATCGTCAGTTTGCTGGTGCCATTGAAACGCACTTTCCTCCTGCCTTGCAGCCTGCTGTGAGCCAGGCCCCCACCTAGCCAATTGTTGTCAGCAATCATATTTCTGTTAACAGTATTGCAAAAATTGTCACTCATCACTGTTTAGACTGTCAGTAATCAGTCTCCTAGTGTCCTTGAATTGCATCTCCCTCCTGCCTGCCATCCTTTTGTGCCAGGCCGTCTTGCCAACTATTTACACCAATCCTAATTTTTTGTCACAGTATAGTTACTAATTAAAATTAAAAAAATCTTTATTGTTGACGATCTTAACCCTCAGTTTGCTCGTGCCTTTGAATTGCACTTTTCTACAGCCTTCCAAGCCTGTGTGCCAGGCCTACTTAAAAAATATTTACACCAATCATATTTGTTGTGACAGTATTCTAATAATTAAAAATTAAAAATTTTGGTAATAGTTGCTGTGATTTGAAACCTCAGTTTGCTGGTGCCATTGAATAGCACTTTCCTCCTGCCTTGCAGCCTGCTGTGAGCCAGGCCCACCTAGCCAATTGTTGTCAGCAATCATATTTCTTTTAACAGTATTGCAAAAATTGTCAATCATCACTGTTTTGACTGTCATTAATCAGTCTCCTAGTGTCCTTGAATTGCATCTCCCTCCTGCCTGCCATCCTTTTGTGCCAGGCCGTCTTGCCAACTATTTACACCAATCCTAATTGTTGTCACAGTATAGTTACTAATTTAAATAAAAAAAATCTTTATTGTTGATCTTAATCCTCATTTTGCTTGTGCCATTGAATTGCACTTTTCTACTGCCTGCGAGCCTGTGTGCCAGGCCCAACTATCCAATTAGTGCTAGCAGTCATATTTCTTTTAACAGTATTGCAAAATTTGTCAATCAACACTGTTTTGACTGTCAATCTGCAGTCTACTAGTGCCCTTGAATTGCATTTTCCTCCTGCCTGCCTGCCTGTGTGCCAGTCCCAACTAGCCAATTAGTGCCACCACTCATATTTATTGTAACAGGATTGGAATTTTTGTTAATCATAACTGTTTTGACTGTGATTCTTCAGTCTCCTAGTGCCATTGAATTGCAGTTTCCTTTCTCCCAGCGTGTGTGCCAGACAGGTTCATTTGCCATATAGTGCCAAACAATCATATTTGTTGCCACAGTACTAGTAATATTTCAAAAAATTAGCAATTTGTGATTTTTAAAACATCTGTCTTTTTTGTTGTCAGTCTCACAGCGTATACTGTGCCCACTTTCACAGTGCCACCACTCAATTGGTGTAATAGTATTGTTAGTGTCCATTTAAAAAAAAATGACAGGCAGAGGCAGGCCACCCCGCAGGTTCCGTGGTCGTGGTGCTGTGATTCCTTTAGACCCTACAAATATGCACATTGTTCAGACGCCGGGTGCCAGGGGGGATGCAAAAACTTCTGAGGAGGACCTAGTTGAATGGCTAACACAGGAAACCCAATCTTCTTCAGCTTCCGCTGCTAGTCCTCCTAACCTTGAAGCACCATCTAAGTCCAGCTGTGCTTTGGGCAGGTCTCAAGTGACCAGTGACACTCCGCCGCCTGTCGCCACCACCAACACTAGCACCACAGCCGCTTCACTTGATCTGTCACAGGAGTTATTGACACATCATTTTGAAGAAATGAGTGATGCGCAACCATCATTGACAGAGGATGTAGATAATAGTGATCAGTCTCAGTCAGGCAGCATTACCGACATGGAGGTATGGTGTGATGATGATGGTGATGTTGTACCCGCTGCTGCTTCCTTTCTTGATGTTTCAGATACAAGTGAAGCGGTTGATGATGATGTGTCGGTGGATGTCACGTGGGTGCCTGCT
The DNA here is from genome assembly GCF_027579735.1 of Bombina bombina. Taxonomy (NCBI): domain Eukaryota; kingdom Metazoa; phylum Chordata; class Amphibia; order Anura; family Bombinatoridae; genus Bombina; species Bombina bombina. The sequence goes on along the minus strand of NC_069503.1, from coordinate 836,923,943 downwards.
AGAAGAGAAGAAGAAGAGGGGGAAAGTTCAGATTGGGAGACAGAGAGGAGGAGGAGGAGACGATTTGGAAGCACGGGGAGGTCGTCTCAAGGAGCTAGTGGCACAGTCAGACAGCATGCATCGTCACCAGGGGTCAGCCAGACAGCCCGCCGACGCCCATCAACGCATGCTGTTGCCACCACCAGAATGCCGTCATCGCAGAGCTCAGCAGTGTGGCATTTTTTTTGTGTGTCTGCCTCTGACAACAGCGATGCCATTTGCAACCTGTGCCAAAAGAAACTGAGTCGTGGGAAGTCCAACAGCCACCTAGGTACAACTGCTTTGCAAAGGCACATGGTCTCCCATCACAAAGGCCGATGGGAAGAACACATGAGTAGAAGCAGCACACAAAGTGAAAGCTGCCCTCCTCCTCCTGCTCCAGCATCTTCAGCCACGTCAACCAGTGCTGTCCTCCTTGCCCCCTCTCAACCATCCTCCACTCAGTCTCTCTTACGTAGCAGTTCCTGGTCATCTGCCCACAGTCAGGTGTCTGTCAAGGACATGTTTGAGCGTAAGAAGCCAATTTCTCAAAGTCACCCCCTCACCCCCTTGCCCGGCGTCTGACAGCTGGCTTGTCTGAACTCTTAGCCCGCCAGCTTTTACCATACAAGCTGGTGGAGTCTGATGCTTTCAAAAAATTTGTATCTATTGGGACACCGCAGTGGAAGGTATGTGGCAGAAATTTCTTTTCACAAAAGGCAATCCCAAACCTGTACTCTGTTGTGAGAAAGGAAGTTATGGCATGTCTGGCACACAGCGTTGGGGCAAGGGTCCATATGACCACGGATAGCTGGTCTGCAAAGCATGGTCAGGGCAGGTATATCACCTACACTGCGCATTGGGTAAACCTGCTGACTTCTGACAAGCATGGAATGCGTGGCTCTGCAGAAGAGTTGGTGACACCGCCACGACTTGCAGGCAGGCCTGCTGTTACCTCCTCTACTCCTCCTACTCCATCCTCTTCCATAACCTCTTCCTCGGCTGAGTCCTCTTCAACTTCTGCGTCTTGCTCCACATCTATGGCACCCCCCCAGCTCCCCAGGTACTATGCTACATCCCGGGTACGGCAGTGTCACGCCGTCTTGGGGTTGACTAGCCTGAAAGCGGAGAGTCACACCGCACCAGCACTCCTGACCGCCCTGAACGCACAGGTGGATCAGTGGCTGACTCCGCACCAACTGGAGATTGGCAAGATTGTTTCTGACAATGGAAGTAATTTGGTGGTGGCATTGAAATTGGGCAAGTTGACACATGTGCCGTGCATGGCACATGTGTGTAATCTGATTGTACAACGATTTGTCCATAAGTACCCAGGCTTACAGGACGTCCTGAAGCAGGCCAGGAAGGTTTGTGGCCATTTCAGGCGTTCCTACACGGCCATGGCGCACTTGTCTGATATCCAGCGTCGAAACAACCTGCCAGTGAGGCGCTTGATTTGCGACAGCCCGACACGGTGGAATTCAACACTCCTAATGTTTGACCGCCTGCTCCAACAAGAAAAAGCTGTTAATGAGTATTTGTATGACCAGGGTGCTAGGATAGCCTCTGGGGAGCTGGGGATATTTTTGCCAAATTACTGGATGCTCATGCGCAATGCCTGTAGGCTCATGCGTCCTTTTGAGGAGGTGACAAACCTTGTCAGTCGCACCGAAGGCACCATCAGCGACATCATACCATTTGTTTTCTTCCTGGAGCGTGCCCTGCGAAGAGTGCTGGATCAGGCAGTAGATGAGCGTGAAGAGGAAGAGGAAGAGTTGTGGTGTCCATCACCCCCACAAACAGCTGAATCAGCATTGCTTGCTGGACCTGCGGCAACGCAGGAAGAGGATTGTGAGGAAGAGGAGTCAGAGGAGGAATGTGGCTTTGGGGAGGATGAGGAGGAGGAAGACCGAGCACAACAGTCATCCCAGGGTGCTAGTTGTTGTCACCTCTCAGGTACCCGTGGTGTTGTACGTGGCTGGGGGGAAGAAGATACCATCAGTGAGATCAGTGAGGAGGAGGAACGCGACATGATTAGCTCAGCATCCAACCTTGTTCAAATGGGTTCTTTCATGCTGTCGTGCCTGTTGAGGGACCCTCGTATAAAAAAGCTGAAGGAGAACGACCTGTACTGGGTGTCCACGCTCCTCGACCCCCGGTATAAGCATAAAGTGCCTGAAATGTTGCCAAATTCCCGCAAGTCGGAAAGGATGGAGCATTTTCATAATAAATTAAAAACTATGCTTTATACAGCGTATAAGGGTGATGTCACAGCACCACGGGAATGTAACAGGAGAAGAGATGAAATTAATCCTCCTCCTCCCACGACCATGGCGGCAAGGACCGGGTGCTTTCCTGACTTCTTGTTGATGGAGGACATGCGTACCTTTTTAACTCCCATGCACCATCAGAGCCTTTCGGGATCCAGCCTTAGAGAAAGACTCAACCGACAGGTAGCAGACTACCTAGCTTTAACTGCGGATCTCGACACTCTCAGGAGCGATGGACCCCTTGACTACTGGGTGTGCAGGCTGGACTTGTGGCCTGAGCTATCCCAATTTGCAATGGAACTTCTGGCCTGCCCCGCTTCAAGTGTCCTGTCCGAAAGGACTTTTAGTGCAGCAGGAGGTTTTGTCACTGAGAAGAGAAGTCGCCTAGGTCAAAAAAGCCTTGACTATCTCACTTTTATAAAAATGAATGAGGGCTGGATCCCGAAGGGACTGACATTGGGCGATACATTTGAATAAAAAACTACTGATGATGATATGAGCTGCCTTGGGCTACAACTGTTACACAGGCTGGCCTTTTTTTCTTGGTTATAAAGACGGAGGACTTGCTTGACTTATCCGCCAACAACTAGTGTTCAAGCCACAAGCTTTTCGGGCACTTTATAAATGTTTTACAAACATCGATTTTTCTGGCCGCTGCTACAGCAGTTGCTCCAACAATACCCCAATGTTTCAGTCATTTGTACATTCCTAATTTTTCTGGCCTCTGCTGCATCTCTGTGGGTACAAAACTCAAATAAAAAAATAAGGCACATAACACTAGTGATTAAACTGTTACGAATTGTACAACTTTACACACCACTCATATCCGGTGGACCATTCAATTGAACGCAAAATGCAACAAATTTGAAAGAGTAGGACCGACCAAGCATCTTTATCCGTCTCTTGGTTGCTCTAAATTATCTCCGTGTTCCATCTATGACATACCTGTACTCTATTGTGCAAAAGGGTGGCATATGTTTTGTTTCATGCTGTTGTGCCTGTTGCGGGTCGTGGCCCATGATATAAAAAGGCTGAAGGAGAACGACCTGTAGTAATGGTTGCCCCATCCAGTTTTTATAAAAATGTTCCTGGTTCCTCTCAATTATCTTTGGGTTTCTAAAATGGATGCCATACCTGTACTCGCTTGTGCAAAAGGATGGCATATGTGGTGGTGTTTCCTGCAGTTGTTTCTGTTGAGGGTGCTGGACCCTCTTATAAAAAAGCTGAAGGTGAACGACCTGGAGTGGGAGTCCAAGCATGTTTTTTGGTGCTATTTCACTTTTACAAACAATTATCTGTCGTTTTCACAAATCAATGCCGTACCAGTACTCTATTGTTCCAAAGTATGCCATATGTTCTCTTTCCTGCTGGTATTTTGTTTGAGGGTCCTGGACACTCTTATAAAAAGGCCTAAGGTGAAAGAGGTGTACTGGGTGTCAACTCATTTTTATTTTCTATTTCTCATTTGACCAAAATTATCTCTGGTTTTGTAAAATCAATGCCGTACCTGTACTCTATTGTTCAAAAGGATGCCATACGTCCTCTTTCCTGCTGGTGTTTTTTTTTTGAGTGTCCAGGACCATCTTATAAAAAGGCCTAAGGAGAAAGAGGTGTACTGGTTGGCCACTCATTGTTATTTTTCTATTGAACAATTGACCAAAATGATCTCTGTGTTTGTAAAATCAATGCTGTACCTGTACTCTATTGTTCAAAAGGATGCCATACGTCCTCTTTCCTGCTGGGTTTTTTTTGAGGGTCCAGGACCCTCTTATAAAAAGGCCTAAGGAGAAAGAGGTGTACTGGCTGTCCATTGAATCATTTTTTTATTCAAATTTACATTTAAAAAAAAAAATTCTATGGGTTTCTAAAATCTATGCCTTTCCTGTACTCTATTGTTCAAAAGTATGCCATATGTCCTCTTTCCTGCTGTTTTTTTTGTTTGAGGGTCCTGGACCCTCTTATAAAAAGGCATTATGGATAAAGAATTGTACCTGGTGTCCATCCAATCATTTTTTTTAATTCAAATTCACGGTTGCAAAAAATTATCCCCGGGTTTCTAAAATCAATGTCTTTCCTATAATCTTTTTTTCACAAAGGATGCCATATGTCCTCTATGTTCCTACTGCTTGTTTTGTTGAGTGTCCTGGAGCCTCTGCTAAAAAGGCCGAAGGATAAAGAAGTGTACTGGGTGTCTATTCAATGTTTTTTTAGATTTCACAGTTGTAACTTATTTTTTCTGTCTTTCAAAAATCAATGCCTTTCCTGTAATCTATTTTTCAAAAGGATGCCATATGTCCTCTTTCATGCTGTTCTTTCTGTTGAGGCTCCGGGACACTCTTTTAAAAAGGCCTAAGGATAAAGAAGTGTACTGGGTGTCCAATCAATGTTTTTTTTCTATTTCCCGGGTCATATAACTGATCTCTGTGTTTCTACAATCAATGCCTTTCCTGTAATCTAATTTTCAAAAGTATGCCATATTTCCTCTTTCCTGCTGGTGTTTTTTTTGAGGGTCCAGGACTCTCTTATAAAAAGGCCTAAGGAGAAAGTGGTGTACTGGGTGTCCATCGAATCATTTTTTTTATTCAAATTTACATTTGCAAAAAATTATCTATGGGTTTCTAAAATCAATGCCTTTCCTGTACTCTTACTGTATTGTTAAAAGGTATGCCATATGTCCCCTTTCCTGCTGGTGTTTTGTTTGAGGGTCCTGGACCCTCTTATAAAAAGGCCTAGGGAGAAAGAATTGTACTGGGTGTCCATCCAACCATTTTTTTTATTCAAATTCACGGTTGCAACAAATTATCCCCGGGTTTCTAAAATCAATGCCTTTCCTATAATCTTTTTTTCACAAAGGATGCCATATGTCCTCTTTCCTACTGCTGGTTTTGTTGAGTGTCCTGGAGCCTCTGCTAAAAAGGCCGAAGGATAAAGAAGTGTACTGGGTGTCTATTCAATGTTTTTTTAGATTTCACATGTGTATCTTATTTTTTCTGTCTTTCAAAAATCAATGCCTTTCCTGTAATCTATTTTTCAAAAGGATGCCATATGTCCTCTTTCATGCTGTTCTTTCTGTTGAGGCTCCGGGACACTCTTCTAAAAAGGCCTAAGGATAAATAAGTGTACTGGGTGTATAATCTATGTTTTTTTAGATTTCACGGTTGCAACTAATGATCTCTGTGTTTCTAAAATCAATGCCTTTCCTGTAATCTAATTTTCTAAAGGATGCCATATGTCCTCTTTCATGCTGCTGGTTTTGTGGAGGGTCCTGGAGCCTCTGCTAAAAAGGCCTAAGGATAAATAAGTGTACTTGGTGTGTAATCAAAGTTTTTTGTGATTTCACGGTTGCAACTAATGATCTCTGTGTTTCTAAAATCAATGCCTTTCCTATAATCATTTTTTTCAAAAGGATGCCATATGTCCTCTTTCCTGCTGCTGGTTTTGTCGAGGGTCCTGGAGCCTCTGCTGCGCATAATAAAGAAAAAAAAATTAATTTAACTTGACTTAATAACTGAAGCATGACTTCAGGAGTCAGGTGTGGTCGTAGGTAGTGGTTGTTGTTAGCAGATTGATTTTATTGCAAATTGCAATTGCCACAGCGTGCATAAAATGTGCGTCACTAGTCCAAATTGTTATTTTTTTTTTCCATTCAGGATTAGTTTGGGGTACGGTGCAATATTGGAAACGCAAAAAACAGGTCTCCGTACCCGTTGATATAAGGGGTGACTACTACTGCTTTTACCAGGCTCCTCTTGGATAGCCCCAGAAAGTGTGACTATGAATCCCAAAAAGAAAATTAAATTAAGGTTGAAAACTAACTCCAAAGTAACTTGTAAGACCTGGAGCTCCTCAAACACACGTCCTACCTTAACAGCTATAGGCTCCACAACCCACAAATCTTAACTTTTTCATGCCAATTGATATTGCCACAGCTGGAACAACAGTAAATAACATGTGCGTCACCACAGTCTCCGAAGCTGTTGTCGGATGTATATAAAAACACTGATAAAGTATTCCTTTAGGAGCGCAAAGAGATGGCTACCGGAACACAAGGAACTTCACAAGAGTGGCTGTATTGTGTTTCTGGTGATGTTTGAGACATCTGGGTAGTGTACAGGGAGGGCAAAAATCGTCTCCATCTCTGTGCACCAAAGGACATGACGTCCTTGTCATCCATAAGCACATGAAATTGCTGGCATTTTTGTTGCTTCAAGAAGTTCATTTTCTGTGGTGATAGATAGTACTGAATTAAATAAACTTTGGTTTCCTACCATACTCAAGACAATCTTGTATTTCAAAATTCGTACTTGCTGTGGGAAACAGTGGCCTGTCCATACCAGGAAGATGATTTAGACAGAAGTAACGAGCTCTGCTTGCAGGTGACACATGTTTATCGTCAATCATCAAAGGGGTTGCGTGCAGAATATGGCTGATGGCCCCTTATTCACATGTTTGTCCAGAGCCACAACATTTGCAAACAGCCAGAAGAAAGGTCGTTTCTCACCAGCCTAAGTTGAGCTTCATTTAACAAATGCTGATATTCAAAAAAATAGACAAACAGTGCCTTGAATAACACATTTGCGATATGGATTCACCAGAGCAAGGTCATTGCAAGTACTAAGTTCCCATGATAACAAAATTAAAATGCCACAACTATGCAATCTTCACCTTCAGATTATTATTGTCACACTCCATTGTACTCCTATGCCCAGCTCCCTGCTCTTGTTTTTGTTGAGGGTCCTGGAGCCTCTGCTGAAAAGGCCTATGGATAATAAAGTGTACTGGGTGTCTGTTCAATTTTTTTTTTGATTTCCCGGTTGCAAGTAATTATCTCAGTGTTTCTAAAATCAATACCTTTCCTGTAATCTATAATTCAAAAAGATTGACATATGTCCTCTTTCATGCTGTTGTTTCAGTTGCGGCTCCGGGACCCTCGTATTAACAAGGCCTGAGGATAAATAAGTGTAACCGGTGTCTAATGAATGTTTTTTTCTATTACACGGGTCATATAAATGATCTGTGGGTTTCTAAAATCAATGCCTTTCCTGTAATCTTTTATTCAAAAGGATGACATATCTCCTCTTTCATGCTGTTGTTTCGGTTGAGGCTCAGGGACCATCGTATTAAAAAGGCCTGAGCATAAATAAGTGTCACGGCTGAGTAATCAATTTTTTTTTCTAAATTCACGGTTGCAAATAATGATCTGTGGCTTTCTAAAATCAATGACTTTCCTGTAATCTTTTATTCAAAAGGATGACATATCTCCTCTTTCATGCTGTTGTTTCGGTTGAGGCTCCGGGACCCTCGTATTAAAAAGGCCTGAGCATAAATAAGTGTCACGGCTGTGTAATCAATTTTTTTTTCTAAATTCACGGTTGCAAATAATGATCTGTGGGTTTCTAAAATCGATTTGCATACAAAGAGAGAAGCGCTCTACCAGGAACGAACAACAGCTCAGTGGCTTGTTCTATGGCGATTTACCACCCGGAAGCAGCCTCTTTTAGACCAGTGTGCTTTTCACAGAAGAAAACTTTCCTGAAGTATATCAGTCTGATCCTGCCAATTAAGGTCAGTCCAGCTCCGAAATACCAGGCAATTCTCCTCTGAACAAGGAACATGACAACCCCAGACGATCGTTTCGGCCTCCTATGGGCCTCGTCAGTGAGGTGCAGCCACATTCCTCTAAGCACACTGGTCTAAAAGAGGCTGCTTCCGGGTGGTAAATCGCCATAGAACAAGCCACTGAGCTGTTGTTCGTTCCTGGTAGAGCGCTTCTCTCTTTGTATGCAAATTATTATGACCCTGGGGAAGTCTCCCTATGGGTGATGGGGGAAACCAGACGTGGACTCCTTGCCCAGTGTGCTTAGAGGAATGTGGCTGCACCTCACTGACGAGGCCCATAGGAGGCCGAAACGATCGTCTGGGGTTGTCATGTTCCTTGTTCAGAGGAGAATTGCCTGGTATTTCGGGGCTGGACTGACCTTACTTGGCGGGATCAGACTGATATACTTCAGGAAAGTTTTCTTCTGTGAAAAGCACACTGGTCTAAAAGAGGCTGCTTCCGGGTGGTAAATCGCCATAGAACAAGCCACTGAGCTGTTGTTCGTTCCTGGTAGAGCGCTTCTCTCTTTGTATGCAAATTATTATGACCCTGGGGAAGTCTCCCTATGGGTGATGGGGGAAACCAGACGTGGACTCCTTGCCCAGTGTGCTTAGAGGAATGTGGCTGCACCTCACTGACGAGGCCCATAGGAGGCCGAAACGATCGTCTGGGGTTGTCATGTTCCTTGTTCAGAGGAGAATTGCCTGGTATTTCGGGGCTGGACTGACCTTACTTGGCGGGATCAGACTGATATACTTCAGGAAAGTTTTCTTCTGTGAAAAGCACACTGGTCTAAAAGAGGCTGCTTCCGGGTGGTAAATCGCCATAGAACAAGCCACTGAGCTGTTGTTCGTTCCTGGTAGAGCGCTTCTCTCTTTGTATGCAAATTATTATGACCCTGGGGAAGTCTCCCTATGGGTGATGGGGGAAACCAGACGTGGACTCCTTGCCCAGTGTGCTTAGAGGAATGTGGCTGCACCTCACTGACGAGGCCCATAGGAGGCCGAAACGATCGTCTGGGGTTGTCATGTTCCTTGTTCAGATGAGAATTGCCTGGTATTTCGGGGCTGGACTGACCTTACTTGGCGGGATCAGACTGATATACTTCAGGAAAGTTTTCTTCTGTGAAAAGCACACTGGTCTAAAAGAGGCTGCTTCCGGGTGGTAAATCGCCATAGAACAAGCCACTGAGCTGTTGTTCGTTCCTGGTAGAGCGCTTCTCTCTTTGTATGCAAATTATTATGACCCTGGGGAAGTCTCCCTATGGGTGATGGGGGAAACCAGACGTGGACTCCTTGCCCAGTGTGCTTAGAGGAATGTGGCTGCACCTCACTGACGAGGCCCATAGGAGGCCGAAACGATCGTCTGGGGTTGTCATGTTCCTTGTTCAGATGAGAATTGCCTGGTATTTCGGGGCTGGACTGACCTTACTTGGCGGGATCAGACTGATATACTTCAGGAAAGTTTTCTTCTGTGAAAAGCACACTGGTCTAAAAGAGGCTGCTTCCGGGTGGTAAATCGCCATAGAACAAGCCACTGAGCTGTTGTTCGTTCCTGGTAGAGCGCTTCTCTCTTTGTATGCAAATTATTATGACCCTGGGGAAGTCTCCCTATGGGTGATGGGGGAAACCAGACGTGGACTCCTTGCCCAGTGTGCTTAGAGGAATGTGGCTGCACCTCACTGACGAGGCCCATAGGAGGCCGAAACGATCGTCTGGGGTTGTCATGTTCCTTGTTCAGATGAGAATTGCCTGGTATTTCGGGGCTGGACTGACCTTACTTGGCGGGATCAGACTGATATACTTCAGGAAAGTTTTCTTCTGTGAAAAGCACACTGGTCTAAAAGAGGCTGCTTCCGGGTGGTAAATCGCCATAGAACAAGCCACTGAGCTGTTGTTCGTTCCTGGTAGAGCGCTTCTCTCTTTGTATGTAAATTATTATGACCCTGGGGAAGTCTCCCTATGGGTGATGGGGGAAACCAGACGTGGACTCCTTGCCCAGTGTGCTTAGAGGAATGTGGCTGCACCTCACTGACGAGGCCCATAGGAGGCCGAAACGATCGTCTGGGGTTGTCATGTTCCTTGTTCAGATGAGAATTGCCTGGTATTTCGGGGCTGGACTGACCTTACTTGGCGGGATCAGACTGATATACTTCAGGAAAGTTTTCTTCTGTGAAAAGCACACTGGTCTAAAAGAGGCTGCTTCCGGGTGGTAAATCGCCATAGAACAAGCCACTGAGCTGTTGTTCGTTCCTGGTAGAGCGCTTCTCTCTTTGTATGCAAATTATTATGACCCTGGGGAAGTCTCCCTATGGGTGATGGGGGAAACCAGACGTGGACTCCTTGCCCAGTGTGCTTAGAGGAATGTGGCTGCACCTCACTGACGAGGCCCATAGGAGGCCGAAACGATCGTCTGGGGTTCTCATGTTCCTTGTTCAGATGAGAATTGCCTGGTATTTCGGGGCTGGACTGACCTTACTTGGCGGGATCAGACTGATATACTTCAGGAAAGTTTTCTTCTGTGAAAAGCACACTGGTCTAAAAGAGGCTGCTTCCGGGTGGTAAATCGCCATAGAACAAGCCACTGAGCTGTTGTTCGTTCCTGGTAGAGCGCTTCTCTCTTTGTATGCAAATTATTATGACCCTGGGGAAGTCTCCCTATGGGTGATGGGGGAAACCAGACGTGGACTCCTTGCCCAGTGTGCTTAGAGGAATGTGGCTGCACCTCACTGACGAGGCCCATAGGAGGCCGAAACGATCGTCTGGGGTTGTCATGTTCCTTGTTCAGATGAGAATTGCCTGGTATTTCGGGGCTGGACTGACCTTACTTGGCGGGATCAGACTGATATACTTCAGGAAAGTTTTCTTCTGTGAAAAGCACACTGGTCTAAAAGAGGCTGCTTCCGGGTGGTAAATCGCCATAGAACAAGCCACTGAGCTGTTGTTCGTTCCTGGTAGAGCGCTTCTCTCTTTGTATGCAAATTATTATGACCCTGGGGAAGTCTCCCTATGGGTGATGGGGGAAACCAGACGTGGACTCCTTGCCCAGTGTGCTTAGAGGAATGTGGCTGCACCTCACTGACGAGGCCCATAGGAGGCCGAAACGATCGTCTGGGGTTGTCATGTTCCTTGTTCAGATGAGAATTGCCTGGTATTTCGGGGCTGGACTGACCTTACTTGGCGGGATCAGACTGATATACTTCAGGAAAGTTTTCTTCTGTGAAAAGCACACTGGTCTAAAAGAGGCTGCTTCCGGGTGGTAAATCGCCATAGAACAAGCCACTGAGCTGTTGTTCGTTCCTGGTAGAGCGCTTCTCTCTTTGTATGCATTTCTAAAATCAATGCCTTTCCTGTAATCTTTTATTCAAAAGGATGACATATCTCCTCTTTCATGCTGTTGTTTCGGTTGAGGCTCCAGGACCCTCGTATTAAAAAGGCCTGAGCATAAATAAGTGTGACGGGTGTGTAATCAATTTTTTTTTCTAAATTCACGGTTGCAAATAATGATCTGTGGCTTTCTAAAATCAATGCCTTTCCTGTAATCTTTTATTCAAAAGTACGACATATGTCCTCTTTCATGCTGTTGTTTCGGTTGAGGCTCCGGGACCCTCGTATTAAAAAGGCCTGAGCATAAATAAGTGTCACGGCTGTGTAATCAATATTTTTTTTAAATTTCACGGTTGCAAATAATGATCTGTGGCTTTCTAAAATCAATGCCTTTCCTGTAATCTTTTATTCAAAAGGATGACATATCTCCTCTTTCATGCTGTTGTTTCGGTTGAGGCTCCGGGACCCTCGTATTAAAAAGGCCTGAGCATAAATAAGTGTCACGGCTGTGTAATCAATTTTTTTTTATAAATTCACGGTTGCAAATAATGATCTGTGGCTTTCTAAAATCAATGCCTTTCCTGTAGTCTTTTATTCAAAAGGATGACATATCTCCTCTTTCATGCTGTTGTTTCGGTTGAGGCTCCGGGACCCTCGTATTAAAAAGGCCTGAGCATAAATAAGTGTCACGGCTGTCTAATCAATGTTTTTGTCTAATTTCACGGTTGCAAATAATGATCTGTGGCTTTCTAAAATCAATGCCTTTCCTGTAATCTTTTATTCAAAAGGATGACATATCTCCTCTTTCATGCTGCTGTTTCGGTTGAGGCTCCGGGACCCTCGTATTAAAAAGGCCTGAGCATAAATAAGTGTCACGGCTGTGTAATCAATTTTTTTTTCTAAATTCACGGTTGCAAATAATGATCTGTGGGTTTCTAAAATCAATGCCTTTCCTGTAATCTTTTATTCAAAAGGATGACATATCTCCTCTTTCATGCTGTTGTTTCGGTTGAGGCTCCAGGACCCTCGTATTAAAAAGGCCTGAGCATAAATAAGTGTCACGGCTGTGTAATCATTTTTTTTTTCAAATTTCACGGTTGCAAATAATGATCTGTGGCTTTCTAAAATCAATGCCTTTCCTGTAATCTTTTATTCAAAAGGATGACATATCTCCTCTTTCATGCTGTTGTTTCGGTTGAGGCTCCGGGACCCTCGTATTAAAAAGGCCTGTCTAATCAATGTTTTTGTCTAATTTCACGGTTGCAAATAATGATCTGTGGCTTTCTAAAATCAATGCCTTTCCTGTAATCTTTTATTCAAAAGGATGACATATCTCCTCTTTCATGCTGTTGTTTCGGTTGAGGCTCCGGGAACCTCGTATTAAAAAGGCCTGAGCATAAATAAGTGTCACGGCTGTGTAATCAATTTTTTTTTCTAAATTCACGGTTGCAAATAATGATCTGTGGCTTTCTAAAATCAATGCCTTTCCTGTAATCTTTTATTCAGAAGTATGACATATCTCCTCTTTCATGCTGTTGTTTCGGTTGAGGCTCTGGGACCCTCGTATTAAAAAGGCCTGAGCATAAATAAGTGTCACGGCTGTGTAATCAATTTTTTTTTATAAATTCACGGTTGCAAATAATGATCTGTGGCTTTCTAAAATCAATGCCTTTCCTGTAATCTTTTATTCAAAAGGATGACATATCTCCTCTTTCATGCTGTTGTTTCGGTTGAGGCTCCGGGACCCTCGTATTAAAAAGGCCTGAGCATAAATAAGTGTCACGGCTGTGTAATCAATTTTTTTTTCTAAATTCACGGTTGCAAATAATGATCTGTGGCTTTCTAAAATCAATGCCTTTCCTGTAATCTTTTATTCAGAAGTATGACATATCTCCTCTTTCATGCTGTTGTTTCGGTTGAGGCTCTGGGACCCTCGTATTAAAAAGGCCTGAGCATAAATAAGTGTCACGGCTGTGTAATCAATTTTTTTTTATAAATTCACGGTTGCAAATAATGATCTGTGGCTTTCTAAAATCAATGCCTTTCCTGTAATCTTTTATTCAAAAGGATGACATATCTCCTCTTTCATGCTGTTGTTTCGGTTGAGGCTCCGGGACCCTCGTATTAAAAAGGCCTGAGCATAAATAAGTGTCACGGCTGTGTAATCAATTTTTTTTTCAAATTTCACGGTTGCAAATAATGATCTGTGGCTTTCTAAAATCAATGCCTTTCCTGTAATCTTTTATTCAAAAGGATGACATATCTCCTCTTTCATGCTGTTGTTTCGGTTGAGGCTCCGGGACCCTCGTATTAAAAAGGCCTGAGCATAAATAAGTGTCACGGCTGTGTAATCAATTTTTTTTTCAAATTTCACGGTTGCAAATAATGATCTGTGGCTTTCTAAAATCAATGCCTTTCCTGTAATCTTTTATTCAAAAGTATGACATATCTCCTCTTTCATGCTGTTGTTTCGGTTGAGGCTCCGGGACCCTCGTATTAAAAAGGCCTGAGCATAAATAAGTGTCACGGCTGTGTAATCAATTTTTTTTTCTAAATTCACGGTTGCAAATAATGATCTGTGGGTTTCTAAAATCAATGCCTTTCCTGTAATCTTTTATTCAAAAGGATGACATATCTCCTCTTTCATGCTGTTGTTTCGGTTGAGGCTCCAGGACCCTCGTATTAAAAAGGCCTGAGCATAAATAAGTGTCACGGCTGTGTAATCAATTTTTTTTTCTAAATTCACGGTTGCAAATAATGATCTGTGGCTTTCTAAAATCAATGCCTTTCCTGTAATCTTTTATTCAAAAGGATGACATATCTCCTCTTTCATGCTGTTGTTTCGGTTGAGGCTCCGGGACCCTCGTATTAAAAAGGCCTGTCTAATCAATGTTTTTGTCTAATTTCACGGTTGCAAATAATGATCTGTGGATTTCTAAAATCAATGCCTTTCCTGTAATCTTTTATTCAAAAGGATGACAGATCTCCTCTTTCATGCTGTTGTTTCGGTTGAGGCTCCGGGACCCTCGTATTAAAAAGGCCTGAGCATAAATAAGTGTCACGGCTGTGTAATCAATTTTTTTTTCTAAATTCACGGTTGCAAATAATGATCTGTGGCTTTCTAAAATCAATGCCTTTCCTGTAATCTTTTATTCAAAAGGATGACATATCTCCTCTTTCATGCTGTTGTTTCGGTTGAGGCTCCAGGACCCTCGTATTAAAAAGGCCTGAGCATAAATAAGTGTCACGGCTGTGTAATCAATTTTTTTTTCAAATTTAACGGTTGCAAATAATGATCTGTGGCTTTCTAAAATCAATGCCTTTCCTGTAATCTTTTATTCAAAAGGATGACATATCTCCTCTTTCATGCTGTTGTTTCGGTTGAGGCTCCGGGACCCTCGTATTAAAAAGGCCTGAGCATAAATAAGTGTCACGGCTGTCTAATCAATGTTTTTGTCTAATTTCACGGTTGCAAATAATGATCTGTGGATTTCTAAAATCAATGCCTTTCCTGTAATCTTTTATTCAAAAGGATGACATATCTCCTCTTTCATGCTGTTGTTTTGGTTGAGGCTCCGGGAACCTCGTATTAAAAAGGCCTGAGCATAAATAAGTGTCACGGCTGTGTAATAAATTTTTTTTTCTAAATTCACGGTTTCAAATAATGATCTGTGGCTTTCTAAAATCAATGCCTTTCCTGTAATCTTTTATTCAGAAGTATGACATATCTCCTCTTTCATGCTGTTGTTTCGGTTGAGGCTCTGGGACCCTCGTATTAAAAAGGCCTGAGCATAAATAAGTGTCACGGCTGTGTAATCAATTTTTTTTTATAAATTCACGGTTGCAAATAATGATCTGTGGCTTTCTAAAATCAATGCCTTTCCTGTAATCTTTTATTCAAAAGGATGACATATCTCCTCTTTCATGCTGTTGTTTCGGTTGAGGCTCCGGGACCCTCGTATTAAAAAGGCCTGAGCATAAATAAGTGTCACGGCTGTGTAATCAATTTTTTTTTCAAATTTCACGGTTGCAAATAATGATCTGTGGCTTTCTAAAATCAATGCCTTTCCTGTAATCTTTTATTCAAAAGGATGACATATCTCCTCTTTCATGCTGTTGTTTCGGTTGAGGCTCCGGGACCCTCGTATTAAAAAGGCCTGAGCATAAATAAGTGTCACGGCTGTGTAATCAATTTTTTTTTCTAAATTCACGGTTGCAAATAATGATCTGTGGCTTTCTAAAATCAATGCCTTTCCTGTAATCTTTTATTCAAAAGGATGACATATCTCCTCTTTCATGCTGTTGTTTCGGTTGAGGCTCCGGGACCCTCGTATTAAAAAGGCCTGAGCATAAATAAGTGTCACGGCTGTGTAATCAATTTTTTTTTCTAAATTCACGGTTGCAAATAATGATCTGTGGGTTTCTAAAATCAATGCCTTTCCTGTAATCTTTTATTCAAAAGGATGACATATCTCCTCTTTCATGCTGTTGTTTCGGTTGAGGCTCCAGGACCCTCGTATTAAAAAGGCCTGAGCATAAATAAGTGTCACGGCTGTGTAATCATTTTTTTTTTCAAATTTCACGGTTGCAAATAATGATCTGTGGCTTTCTAAAATCAATGCCTTTCCTGTAATCTTTTATTCAAAAGGATGACATATCTCCTCTTTCATGCTGTTGTTTCGGTTGAGGCTCCGGGACCCTCGTATTAAAAAGGCCTGTCTAATCAATGTTTTTGTCTAATTTCACGGTTGCAAATAATGATCTGTGGCTTTCTAAAATCAATGCCTTTCCTGTAATCTTTTATTCAAAAGGATGACATATCTCCTCTTTCATGCTGTTGTTTCGGTTGAGGCTCCGGGAACCTCGTATTAAAAAGGCCTGAGCATAAATAAGTGTCACGGCTGTGTAATCAATTTTTTTTTCTAAATTCACGGTTGCAAATAATGATCTGTGGCTTTCTAAAATCAATGCCTTTCCTGTAATCTTTTATTCAGAAGTATGACATATCTCCTCTTTCATGCTGTTGTTTCGGTTGAGGCTCTGGGACCCTCGTATTAAAAAGGCCTGAGCATAAATAAGTGTCACGGCTGTGTAATCAATTTTTTTTTATAAATTCACGGTTGCAAATAATGATCTGTGGCTTTCTAAAATCAATGCCTTTCCTGTAATCTTTTATTCAAAAGGATGACATATCTCCTCTTTCATGCTGTTGTTTCGGTTGAGGCTCCGGGACCCTCGTATTAAAAAGGCCTGAGCATAAATAAGTGTCACGGCTGTGTAATCAATTTTTTTTTCTAAATTCACGGTTGCAAATAATGATCTGTGGCTTTCTAAAATCAATGCCTTTCCTGTAATCTTTTATTCAGAAGTATGAAATATCTCCTCTTTCATGCTGTTGTTTCGGTTGAGGCTCTGGGACCCTCGTATTAAAAAGGCCTGAGCATAAATAAGTGTCACGGCTGTGTAATCAATTTTTTTTTATAAATTCACGGTTGCAAATAATGATCTGTGGCTTTCTAAAATCAATGCCTTTCCTGTAATCTTTTATTCAAAAGGATGACATATCTCCTCTTTCATGCTGTTGTTTCGGTTGAGGCTCCGGGACCCTCGTATTAAAAAGGCCTGAGCATAAATAAGTGTCTCGGCTGTGTAATCAATTTTTTTTTCAAATTTCACGGTTGCAAATAATGATCTGTGGCTTTCTAAAATCAATGCCTTTCCTGTAATCTTTTATTCAAAAGGATGACATATCTCCTCTTTCATGCTGTTGTTTCGGTTGAGGCTCCGGGACCCTCGTATTAAAAAGGCCTGAGCATAAATAAGTGTCACGGCTGTGTAATCAATTTTTTTTTCAAATTTCACGGTTGCAAATAATGATCTGTGGCTTTCTAAAATCAATGCCTTTCCTGTAATCTTTTATTCAAAAGTATGACATATCTCCTCTTTCATGCTGTTGTTTCGGTTGAGGCTCCGGGACCCTCGTATTAAAAAGGCCTGAGCATAAATAAGTGTCACGGCTGTGTAATCAATTTTTTTTTCTAAATTCACGGTTGCAAATAATGATCTGTGGGTTTCTAAAATCAATGCCTTTCCTGTAATCTTTTATTCAAAAGGATGACATATCTCCTCTTTCATGCTGTTGTTTCGGTTGAGGCTCCAGGACCCTCGTATTAAAAAGGCCTGAGCATAAATAAGTGTCACGGCTGTGTAATCAATTTTTTTTTCTAAATTCACGGTTGCAAATAATGATCTGTGGCTTTCTAAAATCAATGCCTTTCCTGTAATCTTTTATTCAAAAGGATGACATATCTCCTCTTTCATGCTGTTGTTTCGGTTGAGGCTCCGGGACCCTCGTATTAAAAAGGCCTGTCTAATCAATGTTTTTGTCTAATTTCACGGTTGCAAATAATGATCTGTGGATTTCTAAAATCAATGCCTTTCCTGTAATCTTTTATTCAAAAGGATGACAGATCTCCTCTTTCATGCTGTTGTTTCGGTTGAGGCTCCGGGACCCTCGTATTAAAAAGGCCTGAGCATAAATAAGTGTCACGGCTGTGTAATCAATTTTTTTTTCTAAATTCACGGTTGCAAATAATGATCTGTGGCTTTCTAAAATCAATGCCTTTCCTGTAATCTTTTATTCAAAAGGATGACATATCTCCTCTTTCATGCTGTTGTTTCGGTTGAGGCTCCAGGACCCTCGTATTAAAAAGGCCTGAGCATAAATAAGTGTCACGGCTGTGTAATCAATTTTTTTTTCAAATTTAACGGTTGCAAATAATGATCTGTGGCTTTCTAAAATCAATGCCTTTCCTGTAATCTTTTATTCAAAAGGATGACATATCTCCTCTTTCATGCTGTTGTTTCGGTTGAGGCTCCGGGAACCTCGTATTAAAAAGGCCTGAGCATAAATAAGTGTCACGGCTGTCTAATCAATGTTTTTGTCTAATTTCACGGTTGCAAATAATGATCTGTGGATTTCTAAAATCAATGCCTTTCCTGTAATCTTTTATTCAAAAGGATGACATATCTCCTCTTTCATGCTGTTGTTTTGGTTGAGGCTCCGGGAACCTCGTATTAAAAAGGCCTGAGCATAAATAAGTGTCACGGCTGTGTAATAAATTTTTTTTTCTAAATTCACGGTTTCAAATAATGATCTGTGGCTTTCTAAAATCAATGCCTTTCCTGTAATCTTTTATTCAGAAGTATGACATATCTCCTCTTTCATGCTGTTGTTTCGGTTGAGGCTCTGGGACCCTCGTATTAAAAAGGCCTGAGCATAAATAAGTGTCACGGCTGTGTAATCAATTTTTTTTTATAAATTCACGGTTGCAAATAATGATCTGTGGCTTTCTAAAATCAATGCCTTTCCTGTAATCTTTTATTCAAAAGGATGACATATCTCCTCTTTCATGCTGTTGTTTCGGTTGAGGCTCCGGGACCCTCGTATTAAAAAGGCCTGAGCATAAATAAGTGTCACGGCTGTGTAATCAATTTTTTTTTCAAATTTCACGGTTGCAAATAATGATCTGTGGCTTTCTAAAATCAATGCCTTTCCTGTAATCTTTTATTCAAAAGGATGACATATCTCCTCTTTCATGCTGTTGTTTCGGTTGAGGCTCCGGGACCCTCGTATTAAAAAGGCCTGAGCATAAATAAGTGTCACGGCTGTGTAATCAATTTTTTTTTCTAAATTCACGGTTGCAAATAATGATCTGTGGCTTTCTAAAATCAATGCCTTTCCTGTAATCTTTTATTCAAAAGGATGACATATCTCCTCTTTCATGCTGTTGTTTCGGTTGAGGCTCCGGGACCCTTGTATTAAAAAGGCCTGAGCATAAATAAGTGTCACGGCTGTCTAATCAATTTTTTTTTCTAAATTCACGGTTGCAAATAATGATCTGTGGGTTTCAAAAATCAATGCCTTTCCTGTAATCTTTTATTCAAAAGGATGACATATCTCCTCTTTCATGCTGTTGTTTCGGTTGAGGCTCCGGGACCCTCGTATTAAAAAGGCCTGAGCATAAATAAGTGTCACGGCTGTCTAATCAATGTTTTTGTCTAATTTCACGGTTGCAAATAATGATCTGAGGGTTTCTAAAATCAATGCCTTTCCTGTAATCTTTTATTCAAAAGGATGACATATCTCCTCTTTCATGCTGTTGTTTCGGTTGAGGCTCCGGGACTCTCGTATTAAAAAGGCCTGAGCATAAATAAGTGTCACGGCTGTGTAATCAATTTTTTTTTCTACATTCACGGTTGCAAATAATGATCTGTGGGTTTCTAAAATCAATGCCTTTACTGTAATCTTTTATTCAAAAGGATGACAGTACTACCAAAATACAGCCAATGAAGGGCCTTAGGAAGACTGAGCCAAGGTTGGATTGTAGTATTTGGTTAGGCTAATCATGATGGCCATGTAGACCACCACCACCGAGAGTCCTGGAAGTAACAGGGATGTTGAGATGAAAGAGCTAAGAATAGTAGAACTTGAAACAACAGAGTTAGCCATGGGTGTTAGTGCAAAACCGCTTGACTTTTTTTTGGCTTTGGGTGCGGCTATTCATGCAGGCCATATAGAGCTGACAACATTCGGTGTCGTATCAGCTATTAAAATAATAAGAACAGTACTACCAAAATACAGCCAATGAAGGGCCTTAGGAAGACTGGGCCAAGGTTGGATTGTAGTATTTGGTTAGGCTAATCATGATGGCCATGTAGACCACCACCACCGAGAGTCCTGGAAGTAATAGGGATGATGAGATGAAAGAGCTAAGAATAGTAGAACTTGAAACAACAGAGTTAGCCATGGGTGTTAGTGCAAAACCGCTTGGCTTTTTTTTGGCTTTGGGTGCGGCTATTCATGCAGGCCATATAGAGCTGACAACATTCGGTGTCGTATCAGCTATTAATATAATAAGAACAGTACTACCAAAATACAGCCAATGAAGGGCCTTAGGAAGACTGGGCCAAGGTTGGATTGTAGTATTTGGTTAGGCTAATCATGATGACCATGTAGACCACCACCACCGAGAGTCCTGGAAGTAACAGGGATGATGAGATGAAAGAGCTAACAATAGTAGAACTTGAAACAACAGAGTTAGCCATGGGTGTTAGTGCAAAACCGCTTGGCTTTTTTTTGGCTTTGGGTGCGGCTATTCATGCAGGCCATATAGAGCTGACAACATTCGGTGTCGTATCAGCTATTAAACTAATAAGAACAGTACTACCAAAATACAGCCAATGAAGGGCCTTAGGAAGACTGAGCCAAGGTTGGATTGTAGTATTTGGTTAGGCTAATCATGATGGCCATGTAGACCACCATAGTAATAAGAACAGTACTACCAAAATACAGCCAATGAAGGGCCTTAGGAAGACTGAGCCAAGGTTGGATTGTAGTATTTGGTTAGGCTAATCATGATGGCCATGTAGACCACCACCACCGAGAGTCCTGGAAGTAACAGGGATGATGAGATGAAAGAGCTAAGAATAGTAGAACTTGAAACAACAGAGTTAGCCATGGGTGTTAGTGCAAAACCGCTTGGCTTTTTTTTGGCTTTGGGTGCGGCTATTCATGCAGGCCATATAGAGCTGACAACATTCGGTGTCGTATCAGCTATTAAACTAATAAGAACAGTACTACCAAAATACAGCCAATGAAGGGCCTTAGGAAGACTGGGCCAAGGTTGGATTGTAGTATTTGGTTAGGCTAATCATGATGGCCATGTAGACCACCACCACCGAGAGTCCTGGAAGTAATAGGGATGATGAGATGAAAGAGCTAAGAATAGTAGAACTTGAAACAACAGAGTTAGCCATGGGTGTTAGTGCAAAACCGCTTGGCTTTTTTTTGGCTTTGGGTGCGGCTATTCATGCAGGCCATATAGAGCTGACAACATTCGGTGTCGTATCAGCTATTAAACTAATAAGAACAGTACTACCAAAATACAGCCAATGAAGGGCCTTAGGAAGACTGGGCCAAGGTTGGATTGTAGTATTTGGTTAGGCTAATCATGATGGCCATGTAGACCACCACCACCGAGAGTCCTGGAAGTAACAGGGATGATGAGATGAAAGTGCTAAGAATAGTACTACTTGAAACAACAGAGTTAGCCATGGGTGTTAATCCAAGACCGCTTGGATTTATTTTTGTATTGGGTGCAGCTAATCATGCAGGCCATATAGAGCTGACAACATTCGGTGTTGTATCAGCTATAAAAATAATAAGAACTGTACTATCAAAATACAGACAATGAAGGGCCTATGAAGACTGAGCAAAGGTTGGATTGTAGTATTTTCTTCGGCTAATCATGATGGCCATGTAGACCGCCCGTAACAGGGATGAAAGTGCTAAGAATAGTACTAATTGAAACAACAGAGTTAGCCATGGGTTTTAGTCTAAGAACACTCTGCTTTTTTTTGGGTTTGGGTGCAGCTAATCATGAAGGACAGATAGACCTGCCACCATTTGGTGTTGTAACAGGTATGAAAATTCAAAGAACAGTACTACATAACACAACCTACTTACCATGGGTCCCAGAATATATGTTTGGTTGTTATATTTTGTAAGGGTAATCATGCAGGCCATATAGACCTCCACCGATAGGGTGAGTATGAGTAACAGCTATTAAAATGCGAAGGACATTACTAATTAACACAACATAGTTACCATGGGTCGCAGACCAAGAGCAGATGTCTTATTATTATATTTTGTATGGGTAATCATCCAGGCCGTATAGACCTCACCAAATAGGGGGAGTTACAGAGATTAAAGTGCTAAGAATGGTAGTACTTAAAACACAACCTCGTTAAAATAGGTAGCAGACCACATGTCTTATTATTATAATTTTTCAGGGTAATCTGGCAGGCCATATAGAACTCCCACGATAGGCGGGGGGGGGGAACAGGGATTAAAGTGCTAAGAAAAGTACTAATTGACACAAGCTAGTTGGGTCCAAGAACGCATGTTTGATTATTAGAATTTATTAGGGTAATTATATATCTAACAAATATATCTATTTCTCTTCTTTCGATTCTATCTAACTATCAATCTATGTATATCTATCTATCCTATCTATCACTATCAATCTATCTTCTGTCCGGGATGTTTTGAGACAGCCACTTTGGGAATGTTAGTTGATTTAGACCCATTATGGCTTAAAAGCAGACTCTGCATCAACTATGTAATTTTCCATGGGAGTTTTGCCAGGGATCCCCCTCCAGCATGCAACAGTCCAGGTGTTAGGACCCTTGAAACAACTTTTCCATCACTATTGTGGCCAGAAAGAGTCCTTGTAGGTTTTAAAGTTCGCCTGCCTATTGAATTCAATGGCGGTTCGCGCGGTTCGCGCGTTCGCGAACAATACCGGAAGTTCGAGTCCGCGGTTCGCGAACCGAAAATTTTAGGTTCGCGACATCACTAGTGATTGACTGAGATGTGGTTGCCTGAGGAGAAGATCGGGTCGAGGGTGTGGCCGGCTGCATGGGTTGAGTGGTTTACGAGTTGCTTCAGTCCAATGGTTCCAAGGTTTTCCAGGAGGATGGAGGTGTTGTGATTGTTGGGGTTGTCAAGATGGAAGTTGAGGTCACCAAGGAGGATGTAGTCCGTTGAGATGAGTGCATGGGGTGCGATGTGGAGCAATTTATCCCAATCCTATGAAATTGGCTGTATGGTATATTTCTTTTCCAGACTATTAGATGATTACTATTGTAGTTCAAGAAATTATTACTGTCTACACCTTTGAAGAAGGTGTACGTGGATACCTCCCTATTTAGATCCCAATTTAGGACCACATCTAAATACTTAATGTTATTTTTTTGGATATTGCTTGTAAAAGATAATCCAAAATTATTATCATTTAAATGGGCTACAAATTCTGTAGCGGAATCTGGAGTGCCCTTCCACACAAATAACAGATTGTCTATGTACCTACCATAGTAGACCAGGTTCATCCTCCATCTCTGTTGGTAAATATATAGGTCCTCAAACCTCCCCATCACCAAATTGGTGAAACTGGGGGCAAACCTGGTCCCCATGGCGGTACCCTTTGTTTGAAGAAAGAACTGATCGAGACATCTAAAATAATTGTGCTGGCATATATATGTCTTCATATAGATAATATTTTATAGACTCTAGTCCTATCTCATGGGAAATATTAGAATAGAAGGCACACACATCACATGTCATCCATATATAATTGTCCTCTTTCTTAAATTATTAAGATAATTTATTGAGTAGATCAGTTGTATCCTTAATAAAAGAAGGCAGTTGTGACACATATTTCTGCAGGAACTGATCTATATAGGCTGATAATTTACCTGTAAGACTATTAATCCCAGCTATAATGGGCCTACCCGGTGGTTTGTTTTTATCTTTGTGCACTTTTGGAAGATGGTAATAGAATGCCGTTGCCGGATGGATGGGAGTGAGATATTGTTTTTCCTTTAGAGTGAGTATTCCTTCTCTAAAGCCTTTGTCAATATTAACTAAAAATAATTTCAAAAATATGTTAGTGGGGTCCCCGGTTAGAATCCTATAGTATTCTTTGTCCATCAATATCCTATTTGCTTCCTCAACATAATCTTCATAGTCCTGGATAACTATAGCACCCCCCTTATCCGCTTGGCGGATTACTATAGATTCATTATTTAAGTTTTTAAGTGCCAGCTGTTCACTGGGCCACAAGTTGGAGTTCCCAATAATATGTTTAGGAATTGTAGCTAGATCTTCTAATACTAAGTTTTGAAAAAGGTCTATAAATGAACCAACTTCTCTGGGGGGCATGAAGTTAGACTTAGGGCTTAATCCTAAGTGGATAAATCCCTCATAGAGACCCTCCATTACAGTCTCGATATCACTATGGATGACAATGTTGTTATCTCTCTCTCTCTCTCTCTCTCTCTCTCATAGAATCAGTTAATATTGGCATACCCTCTATATAATTTATTGAGTAGATCAGTTGTATCCTTAATAAAAGAAGGCAGTTGTGACACATATTTCTGCAGGAACTGATCTATATAGGCTGATAATTTACCTGTAAGACTATTAATCCCAGCTATAATGGGCCTACTCGGAGGTTTGTTTTTATCTTTGTGCACTTTTGGAAGATGGTAATAGAATGCCGTGGCCGGATGGATGGGAGTGAGATATTGTTTTTCCTTTAGAGTGAGTATTCCTTCTCTAAAGCCTTTGTCAATATTAACTAAAAATAATTTCAAAAATATGTTAGTGGGGTCCCCGGTTAGAATCCTATAGTATTCTTTGTCCATCAATATCCTATTTGCTTCCTCAATATAATCTTCATAGTCCTGGATAACTATAGCACCCCCCTTATCCGCTTGGCGGATTACTATAGATTCATTATTTAAGTTTTTAAGTGCCAGCTGTTCACTGGGCCACAAGTTGGAGTTCCCAATAATATGTTTAGGAATTTTAGCTAGATCTTCTAATACTAAGTTTTGAAAAAGGTCTATAAATGAACCAACTTCTCTGGGGGGCATGAAGTTAGACTTAGGGCTTAATCCTAAATGGATAAAACCCTCATAGAGACCCTCCATTACAGTCTCAATATCACTATGGATGACAATGTTGTTATCTCTCTCTCTCTCATAGAATCAGTTAATATTGGCATACCCTCTATATTTCTGTGTTTCATATTCTTAACTGCAAAATATTTTTGAAGTGCAAATTTGCGGGTAAATCTATTAATGTCTACATCAAGGTCAAACATTTTATGAGGATTAGAGGGGCAATAAGATAATCCTTTTCCTAAAACTCGAATCTCATTATCTTTAAGTTGATAGCTAGAAAGGTTAAATATACCTTTGGCTAATTTCTCCAGTTTTTCTTTTTTGACGGTGTTCCCTCTGCCTCTCCTCCCCCTTGTTCGTAAGGTCTTTTGACTCCTTGGTTTACCCTTTTGGTTTGTGTACTGTGTGTATTTTTTCAAAGGGGTGCTAAATTAAGAGGTGGTTTCTCTAAAAAAATCTGTGATGTTTGGGGTCTCTCTAAAAAAACCTGTGTGGGGGAGGGATCGGCCCTCTGATCGGATGTTGAGGGTGGTCTATTTACTGGCAGGTATCCCAAATATAGTTATATTGTTTGTTTGTGGCTGTTTCTTTTATGACTCTAAAATATAGCGTTTCCAGGCAGAGGTAATTTCCGGGCAGTACCTATGTTATAATTCCAAAGATTCAGCAGTACTATATGTAGTTTGTAACAATGTCTCTTAAACCACTATTCTAGTACTTACAATTTGGATTTATGCTATAGACATTTTATTTCAATAATACCTTTGTTACGGTTCTGTGTTTGGTTTTGTTATCGGTTGCTCCTTTGGAATAACGTCACAATCCCCGTGACCTGTAATCGACCAATCACAGAGCTGTTACTCTCCTGTGTGGCATCCAGTATCCAACCGAATTTCTTTGAGTGCTCAAAGACTTCACATTCAAAATGTGGCATGTTTCTCCAGCGGGCAATGCGGGCAATGTGTATTTTGACACCCTCCTCCTGTCACACCGCGCTGCTCTAGCTGTTGCTAGGGACGCAGCGCCTGCTGTTCTGCTCGTTGCCTAGGGGAGAGTTGGCTACTATATGCGTGCGGTGGTGACGTCATCGCTGCACGCTCCTTTCACTCTGAAGCCGGTCAGGATCTCCTGCGGCGTGAATCCTGCGCCTGTGTAAGTTGCTCACTTTCTTATATCACTGCCCAAGTATAGGTGTTACTTAGTGTGCTCCTGGGTGTGATTGTTACTGTATACTGGATTGCCATAACGTTATTAAACTCTGCCTGTCTGACTACTCTGCTTGCTTAACCCCTAAAGAACTGGATTGCTTTAATGTTATTGAACTCTGCCAGTCTGACTACTCTGCTTGCTTACCCCCGAAAGTTCTGGATTGCCATACTGTTATTGGACTCTGCCTGACTGACTACTCTGCTTGCTTAACCCTAAAATACTTGATTACCATACAGTTGCTGAACTCTGCCTGCCTGACCACTCTGCCTGTTTAACCCTTGAACCATTGGATTGCTATACTGTTACCAAACTCTGCCTGCCTGACCATTCTATTGGTTTATTCCTGGACTGTAATTATTGGATTACCTTTGTTTTTGCGATTCCTGCCTGTTTCCGGTCCTTCTATTGGTTTACCCTTGAACTGCCATACCGCTGGATTCCCTGCCTGTTGCCGCCAAAGACTACACTGCCTATTGTGAGTACTGCTTACCTAATTTTGCGAACTTTCTCTGCTCTGGGATATTCCCTATCATTCCAGACTGACGCCGGGATAAGAAGACTACTGGCCAAGTTTGGTCTAATAGTGGAATATCCCACATGCATTACATTATACTTGGGCCATGGACTAAAATAAGGTAGCAAGAGCAGTTTATCTTCAAGGACAGATGTTGGGAACCCATACCGTACAATTGCAGAGTGTGGATTCCAAACTAGAGGCTATAACCGCTCAACTCTCCTCACTGGTTGTAGTGAAGGATACTGCTCCTGTTGTTGTACCACCAGTCTCTGCTCCTAGTACTGCAACTTCTTCCCCTGCTTCTGGAAGTATACCCTGGATACCACTACCTGACAAATATGAAGGTACTACTGATTGTAGGGGTTTTCTTAACCAGTGCAGGCTGCATTCTCACAATGATCCTCACACCTTCCAGTCTCACCAGTCAAGGGTCACCTTTATCATTTCCTTACTGAAAAACAAGGCCCTAGCCCCCTTTTGGAACAGAATGCTCCACTCCTGAATGATGCTGATGCTTTCATTTCTGCATTATCTTCTGTGTTTGGGACTTCTGGCCATGCTTCTGCTGCAGACAACTCTCTCCTGGATCTCCGCCAGAGCAATAGAACTGTGGGACAATATGCCATCAAGTTTTGCACATTGGCACTTGAGACCAGTTGGGATGGCACTTCCCTTGGTTAGGGTTAATCCATTTTGAGTCAGCACCCCTGACCCTGACTGTGGGAGTCCTTCATACCGAACAGATGCAGTTTGAAGTCATTCATTTCCCAGCACAGCCTGTCATCCTTGGTCTTCCTTGGCTTCGTTTACACAATCCACAGTTTGACTGGGCTGAGGGAAAATTGGCCTCCTGGGGTACCTCCTGCTTCCACTATTGCCTTGCTAAGGTTACTCCTCTGCTCCGCATCCCCATAGCCAGTCTACAGACCCCTTCAAGCCTTCCCTCAGTATATGCAGATTTCACAGATGTGTTTAAAAAGAAAGCAGCCAATGTGCTGCCACCCCACCTTCATTATGACTGCAAAAATTACCTGTCTTCCGGAGCCCCACTTCCTAAAGGGAGGACTTATCCTCTCTCCAAAGCTGAAACCAAGTCCATGGAGGAGTACATCCAAGAAAACCTAGCTAAGGGTTTCATTCACCCGTCCTCCTCTCCTGCTGGGGCTGGCTTCTTTTTCGTCAGTAAGAAGGATGGTGGGCCTTAAACAACATCACTATCAAGAATCACTATCCCATTCCTTTGATCACTGAACTGTATGATTCACTTCAGAATACTCGCTACTTCACCACGCTGGACCTACGTGGGGCATACAATCTGATATGTATCTTCACAGGGCAAGAATGGAAGACCACATTCAACACAAGATCAGGGCATTATGAATACCTCGTAATGTCCTTTGGGCAGTGTAATGCCCCTGC
This sequence comes from Bombina bombina, assembly GCF_027579735.1. Taxonomy (NCBI): domain Eukaryota; kingdom Metazoa; phylum Chordata; class Amphibia; order Anura; family Bombinatoridae; genus Bombina; species Bombina bombina. The sequence continues at coordinate 836,896,055 of NC_069503.1, read as the reverse complement.
AGTCTTCCAGGCATTTGTCAACGATGTCTTCCGTGACCTCCACAATCGCACTGTCTATATTTTCTCCTCCACCCTGAGACAGGTACTTCAACATCTTAGAGACGATTCTCTGGTAGCCAAACTAGAAAAATGTGAGTTTGATCAAGTTCAGATCCAGTTAATTGGTTATGTAATCTCGAAGGAGGGTTTTGCCATGGATCCTGCTAAGCTCACCACAGTTCTGGTATGGCCTCAACCTACTTCATTAAAGGAACTACAGAGATTCCTGGGGTTCTCCAATTATTACAGCAAGTTCATAAAGAACTTTTCCCAAACAGTCGCTCTACTCACAAGATTGACAAAACGGAACAAAGACTGTAAACATTGGCCCCCTGAAGCCATAAATGCCTTCTCTCATCTGAAAAAAAGCTTTTTTTCTGCTCCTGCTCTCATCTGAAAAAAAGCTTTTTTTCTGCTCCTGTGCTCTGCCATCTTTATCCTGACCTACACTTCACTTTAGAGGTTGATGCCTCAGAGATAGGGGCTGGAGCAGTTCTAACCCAAAGGGATCCTTTAATCTCCAAGTTGTACCCTGTAGCCTTTTTCTCTAAACGCTTTACTCCTGCAGAGAGGAATTACGACGATGGAAATCGTGAACTCTTAGCCATTAAGATGGCCTTGACTGAATGCGTCATTGGCTAGAGGGCACCGCCAATCTCATTCAGATTCTCACTGACCACAAGAATCTGATTTACCTAGAGACTTTTGTTCTTTTCCCATTATAACTGTGTGGTCTCTTATCTTCCTGGGACCAAAAACAAGAAGGCTGATGCCCTTTCCTGTCAGTTTCCTCACTCTAGTGATTCCTCTGTGTGGTTGCTCAACTAAACACCACTCTTCTTTAAAGACTGCAACGTGCCCAGTCTAGAAAGCCTCCTGAAGCCCCCATGGCTCCTGATATCCTTTTTGTACCTCTGAACCTACGCACTCCTGTGCTCATGATAGTAAACTTTCAGGACATCCAGGTTTAATAAGGACTTTTAATCTTCTTTCCCGACATGCATGGTGGCCTACTATGAAGTCAGACACTCAGGATTATGTGAAAGCCTGCACGACTTGTGCTGCCAACAAAACAACCTGATCCTTGCCTCCTGGCTTGCTCAAACCATTGTCCATTCCCAAACAACCATGAACACACATAACTATGGACTAAATTGTGGACCTCCCTCCTTCTGGTCATCATACGGTTATCTGGATTGTGGTGGATCGATTTTCCAGATTGGCTCATTTTGTACCCCTAAAGAAACTGCCTTCTGCCCAAGAATTATCGTCTCTTCTTCTCTTGCATGTGATAAGACTTCATGGCATTCCCGTGAATATTGTTTCCGACAGAGGTCCACAAATTATCTCTACCTTTTGGAGAGCCTTTTGCAAGTTGATTGGAACAACTGTTTCCTTGTCTTCTGGCTACCATCCTCAGACTTATGGGCTAACTGAAAGAGTAAATCACAATCTCAAGGTCTATCTTAGAACCTTTGTTAATTCTCTCCATACCAAGTGGTCTGAGTTGTTACCCCTAGCTGAGCTGGCAAGGAACACTCATTGGCACTCTTCTCTACAATGTTCTCCATTTCAAGTCGCAGCAGGTTATCAACCTTGTGTCTTCCCTCTTTCTGCTCAGTCCACAGGGGTTCCTGCTGCAGACCGACATGTTACTAATCTCACTGCTCATTGGCAACGTATTTGCTCACAGCTTTGTTCAGCTGTCTCTAGATACAAGAGGTTTGCTGATCATCATAGAGCTTCTGTAAGTGCCATCTCGGTAGGTGAACGTGTTTGGGTCTCTACTCGACATATTCGACTAGGTCAACCCAGTCACAAATTAGGGCCTAAGTTTATTGGTCCTTACAAAGTCCTGAAAATACTTTCTCCTGTTGCCTACAAAATGGCCTTGCCTAAAACACTGCACATACACCCAGTCTTCCACATTTCACTACTCAAGTCTTACATCAAGAATAGATATACCCGGCTCCGAGCTCCTCCTACTCCGCTCCTGGTCCATGGTGATCCTGAATATGAGGTTGCTAAGATCCTGGTACATTGAAAGGGTTACTCTGTAGCAGATCGTTCCTGGGCTCCTGTCTGTGATGTGCATGCTCCATCTTTGGTATCCAGATACCATGCTGCTCATCCTTTGAGGTGGATTCTGGTTCCCGGAGGGAACCCTTGAGAGGGGGGCTATGTCATGCTGCACCGCTCTAGGTGTTGCTAGCGACGCGGCACTCTCCTTTACTCTGAAGCCAGACAGGATCTCCTGTGGCGCGAATCATGTGCCTTTGTAAGTTGCTCACTTTCTCCTATCACTGCCCAAGTATAGGTGTTACTTAGTGTGCTCCTGGTTGTGATTGTTACTGTATACTGGATTGCCATAACATTATTGAACTTTGCCTGTTTAACTACTCTGCTTGCTTAACCCCTAAAGTACTGGATTGCCTTACTGTTATTGAACTCTATACTACAAAAAGAAAAAATGCTAGAACGGCTCAAAATAATATCCATTTATTTGTTAAAAAACTAAACCAACGTGGGTAGGTACAACATACTAGGCAATTAAAAAATTGAAAGAGCAACACACATCCCCAGACCAAGGACGTGTTTCGAGTTTCCCCATACTCACAGATAGTTGGGGGAGAGTGCGCTCAATACATTTATAGTATACAATAATACAACACACCTGGCACACTGATTGATACACTTGATTAAAAAGACAAAACTTCATTTAACATGATAATAATATAGAAAAAGGGAGCGCCAGCTATAGGCTAAAGTATCAGAATAACAGAATAATATTAAAATACATGTATTACATTCACATAAACTAGGGTACCCTATGTACATATAACAATTTGATTGAAAACAATTAAAAAAATTATTAAAAACAATAGAGTAAGTGCCCCTCAGGAGAGAGGGGAATACCAAAACATATAAACACAAAAAAAATGTGTATTAAAAGTCCCTCATGATATAAAAAGTCTTAATAAGTAGTGATATCCTTAACAAATGTCCTGTATAACAAATCTGGTGGATCCTATTGGATTTCTTATTCACTTTTTTCCCTTGACTCACTATTCTCCAATTTTTGTTTTTATTTATTGTTTTATTTTTATTTTTTTATCATATATTTTTGATTACCATCTTTATTTTGCTTTTTGATTTCTTGGATACCCAATCATAACAAAGGATTAATTGGATTCACAAGGACACCGGATTTGCTACACAGGACATTTGTTAAGGATATCACTACTTTTTATATCATGTGGGACTTTTCATTTTTTTTTTGTGTTTATATGTTTTGGTATTCCCCTCTCTCACATAAACTATTTTTTTTAATTGTTTTCAATCAAATTGTTATATGTACATTGGGTACCCTAGTTTATGTGAATGTAATACATGTATTTTAATATTATTGTGTTATTCTGATACTTTAGCCTATAGCTGGCATTCCCTCTTTCTATATTAATATCCATTTTTTAAGTTTTTAGGGGTCTCACTTTTGGAGCTTGTTTCTGTTTGGATGTTAGTGCTGTATATGCACTTTTAAACTTCATTTAACATGATGATAGAAGTATATCTAATCCTACAATTACAGAAAAAGAACCTGTGTAAAGAAACAGACATAATGAAAAGAAAACAGGTAGTATATAGTAATTCATCCAAAATACTTCCAATTGAACATAACCATATTATTCAAAATATGCAAATGGACATACCATAGTATGCAATATACCAAGATGTATTCGTGGTGTATATATATATATATATATATATATATATATATATATATATACTCTCTAAACTCTTATGCATATATACAATTTTGCAAATGACCATAGTGATTAAATGTGATAAAGAGAAAATCAAGAGTAGATCATATTTAATATTTAATGCAAATAATCATGCCCACTAGAATTAAACCTACATTAATACCAGCAATTCAAAACATAATAATAGCAAATATTAAATATATAGATGTATTATATTACATGTCTTAGGGATAGTTATATCATTTAAGTATAAAGATAAATTACTATACACTACAAACAACAAAGAGAGAGATATTATAATCTCAAAAAAATCTCTATTAGGAACATGTAAGGATGATGGTATTGGTAGGTACCAAATAGATGAAGGTGGAAGGAGAGGGGAGGAAAAACAAATTTCTCTCTCAAAATTCATCTCCTTATGCAGAAAGTCATGTAAAAAATCATGTAAAAAAGTCATATAAGACAAAATGCTAAATAGAATAGACTGGCTCCCTGGGTATAGACTAAATAATTGGCATTAATAAATGTGAGTAGCTGATAAACTCAAATAGGAATACTCAGGAGCTGTAAAGATATGAGCTTGTGAGCTAAGCTTCTCCATGTATATGTATTTATATTTAAAGAATATAAAATATATGGAAAATGAAGTGCAAAAATGTTTAAGAGTGATAATACGTATCAACTTCACCTATTCCTATCTATAGTTCCCAGTGATTCATGATATCGTATGTGGAGTTGAAGCCTTTGGGATATCTCGTCTCCAACTTAAAAATCCAAAAAGTATCTCTATGGTATAACTCTTTTCCCTGTCACCTCCTCTTTTGGGCCATCTAAGAGTTTCTACAGATTGATGATGATGTATAAAATGTGTTGCTAAAGCTAAACATTCTTTCTTACAATTAATATTGCTTAGATGTTCACGAATTCTAGACCTCACCTCTCTAGTGGTGAGGCCAACATACTGCAATTTTCATTCAACACAAGAGATATATACAATAAAGCACATGCTGCAATTTATACACTGTGACGTTTCAAATATTTTACCTGTTCTATATGACTCAAATTGTGTACTGACTAATATGTGGTCACATGCTTTGCATCTTGGGTTACCACATTTAAAGCTATCTTTGTGCATTAACCAGCTACTACCACTGTCAGACTTGGGAAGGACTGTAGGAGATAGGATATTGCCCAATGTAACACTCCGTCTATAAGAGAACCTGTATCCTTGATCAACAATATCTTTCAACTTAGTATCAGCCAAAAGAATTGGCATATGTTTCCTCACAATCATACAGATTTGTGGGTATTAATCACTATAACTAGTGACAAAAGTGACTTGTGCTTTATTTTTATTTTAATTTTTGCTCTTCATGGTATCTGATTTGGTCATTTTCTCTCTTAAGAGTTCTGATCTCTGAATGTTATCTACTTTATTCCGAGCTTTAGATATAGTTCTGCTGTGGTAACCCCTCTGTAGCAACTCCACACTCAATCTATTACATTATTCAATATAGTCATCCTCTTCATTCTGTTTCATTTTAATGAACTGCCCTTTAGCAATTGCTCGAGCTGTATTTTTGGGATGGCTGCTTGAAGAATGCAAGAGATTATTTTTGGCTATGGTTTTACGATATGTACGAGTCTCAATTTTATTAGTACAGTGATCTGCCAACAAAGTAATGTTGAGATAATTAATGGTATTCTTATGATACTCCATAGTGAACTGAATACCTACTTTGTTAGAACTCAGATACTCCAAAAAAGAAACCGCTTCATCAAGAGTACCATTCCACACCAAAATCAGGTCATCGATAAATCTTTTGTAAAATGATATCAATGACCGATAGCTGTTACCATCTCCAAAGATGTGGGACGCCTCCCACCAACCTAAAAATAGGTTGGCGTAAGAGGGTGCAAATTGGCCGTCCCACATCTATGGATATCTTCCCACTTGAAATCAGAAAATAGATTTAAGAAATGCTTAGTATCTCTGAGATAACTCCACAACTGAACAACCATTGTCGACCCACTCAGATAGTGGTTCCAGTACAGACTCAATCCCAGAGACAATAGGTCTACCTCGTATATCTTCAAGGGATTTGTGAACCTTAGGAAATAGATGGAAAACAGGGGTTTTTGGATGCAATACACATAAGAATTCAGCTGTTTTTCTATCAATATAACCTTTTTCAATTCCTTCATCCACAAATGATTGGATAAGACGCTGCAAATTACGTGTTGGGTTACCTGATATCTGACTATAAGTATTCACATCATTTAGCTGACGAAGGGCTTCAGATATATAATCCTCCTTTTTGAGGATTACTGTAGTACCTCCCTTATCTGATTTCCTTATAACAATCTGTCTGTTATTCTTAAGCTCATCTAAAGCTTCCCTCTGTTGTGTTGTGAGATTCTGTTAATGTGTAATTTTTTGTTGATGTAATTGTGTGATCTCTTTTTCAACATTTCTATGGAACATTTCTAGGATAAAACCGAGATTTGACAGCCATGGTCTGTGTTATAGGTTAGATAACTGGAACCTGTGTCACAGCAGGGATATTGTCCTCAGGAGAAATAAGATCTTCTAAATCTCTGAAACTACATATCTCATCAAATTTCAGTTCAGAGGAACTAGGTGTGAAATGTATTTCACCATCAGTTAATTTACCATCAGAGACAGCAGAGAAGTGTCTTTTCAAAGTAAGATTTCTAGCTAAACCATTTAAATCAATCAAAGTATTAAAGAGATTAAACTTACAAGAAGGAGCAAACCCAAGGCCTAGATTTAATACTGAATATTGTATATTAGTAAGCTTATGTCCAGACACATTTATGACATTACCCACTATTTCTATCAGTCTGCCTTGTTGGTTAAGAAACGTCTCTCTCATTAATTCTTGCTGGGTCTCAACTGATAGTGATTTTTGCCTTGTGAGCCTCTTCCTGACCCCCCCCCCCCTTCTGGTCTGCTGTGACACAGATTCCAGTTATACAACCTATAACACAGACCATGGCTGTCAAATCTCGGTTTTATCCGATTCACAGTAGGGGCAATGTCCTAGAAATGTTCCATAGAAGTGTTGAAAAAGAGCTCACACAATTATATCAACAAAAAATTACACATAACAGAATCTCACAAAACAACAGAGGGAAGCATTAGATGAGCTTAAGAATAACAGACAGATTGTTATAAGGAAATCAGATAAGGGAGGTACTACAGTAATCCTCAAAAAGGAGGATTATATATCTGAAGCTCTTCATCAGCTAAATGATGTGAATACTTATAGTCAGATATCAGGTAACCCCACACGTAATATGCAGCGTCATATCCAATAATTTGTGGATGAAGGAATTGAAAAAGGTTATATTGATAGAAAAACAGCTGAATTCTTATGTGTATTGCATCCAAAAAACCCTGTTTTCCATCTATTTCCTAAGGTTCACAAATCCCTTGAAGATATACGAGGTAGACCTATTATCTCTGGGATTGAGTCTGTACTGGAACCACTATCTGAGTGGGTCAACAGTGTACTCCAACTAATGGTTGCCCAGTTGTGGAGTTATCTCAGAGATACTAAGCATCTCTTAAATCTATTTTCTGATTTCAAGTGGGAAGATACCCATAGCTGGATAACCATTGATGTGGTGTCACTCTATTCTTATATTCCCCATGTTTGGGGTCTTATGGATATTGAGTATTTTCTGACTACAGCCACCAACCTTGATCACCACCAGATTGCTTTCTTTGTTGATATTGTTCGCTATCTTTTCGAAAATAACTTCTTTGAATTTGAAGGCTCTTTCTTTCTCCAGAGATGTGGGACGGCCATGGGCGCAAAATTTGCGCCCTCTTACGCCAACCTATTTTTAGGTTGGTGGGAGGCGTCCCACATCTTTGGAGATGGTAACAGCTATCGGTCATTGATATCTTTTACAAAAGATTTATCGATGACCTGATTTTGGTGTGGAATAGTACCCTTGATGAAGCAGAGTAAAATTTCTCCCTTTTTGCTGCGTAAGTCTTTGCGCTGAATATGCATTTATATGCAACGCCACATATGTAATCTTGCCCCACGTGATTTCATTTTTACTAATAGTGTTTACATCAGAACTTCATTTCGATGTAAACACTATTATTCCCACATGAAGGGGTTAAAAGGCATCTACTTTTTATTTATTTTTTAACTTCATTTGTGCAGGGTCCATTATGTCCTGTCTCAACCCCACGGGCTGGTGTCTGTACAGCAAGCCAAAGGATCAGATTTTTCATTGAAGTGTTGCTAGGAGATACCATAAAATTGCTCCAGTCAGTTTATTTTTAAAGTTCAGTAGAGGACTTTTGCTGCAAAAATCATATCACAATAAAACTTAGGTTTTATAATGGTGGCATCCTTATCTAGCTGAAGACATGGCTACACTGATCATTTCTAAGTGCCCATTTAGCAAGATAACAAGTAAGTTGTTTGTTTGTTTTTTTAACATAATCTTTTTCTTTTTATGTTTACTTTGATTTAAAATTCTTGTTAATTTTTTTTTTTTACTAACGGAGCACTGTTTCATATCACTTTAAGCATGGCTTATCATGACTTGCACCAGAAAGCCACAAAACAATCAGCTTCTGCAAGTACTTGTATGGTGCTCTCACGCCTTGCCAACAGATTAAAGTTTATACAACTGTCTTGTGTGTGTGTGCGTGTGTGGCTGCTACTATTGCACTATAACGCAACTAACAAACAACCAAATTTCTTTGCCAAATATGTATACTTTTTTAAACTAGTTTTATGTGAAATATGGATATTTTGAGAGTCTACCAAAAAAGAACACTAAAAATTATATGATACATTTTTGTAAAAATCATTTATTATTAATATGAAATGTCATTCCACATATTTATATACATAAAAATTAGAATAATGGTGTGAAAATACTTTATTTTATATGCTGAATCACGTAATCTTGCTTCACAACTTGTAACACTGCTACATTTGATTGGAAGAGACAAGTCTCTCCTTGGCCTGAGTTTTGTGGGAATAAATATGTATATAAATATTTTATGATGGACAGAGTGTGTAATAGGTTATAAGTACTGTGGTTTGAATATTCTCTAAGGCTATGGAATGGTCAAAATAATATTTTGGTGTTACGTTATTAAAGGGACACTAAATTCAGTAGAATACTCAAAAAATACACATCAAAAAGACAATGCATTTGAAATGAGCAATAGAATAATTTCTAGCAAATTTCAAAGTCAATTCAATTTTCCCTCCCCCTGTATCATGTGACAGCCATCAGCCAATCGCAAAATGCAATTAAGTCTATACTGTGCACTTTTGCACGTTCTCAGCAGGAGCTGTAGCCTCAGAAAGTGTGCATATAAAAAGAATGTGCACGTTTTGAAAATGGCAATATAGTGGAACATTTGTATTTTTGAATTGCATGCTTTAGCTGAATCATGAAACTTTCATTTTAAATGTAGTGGCTGTTTAAGGAAATGGAATGGTAGACAGAATATTTTGGTGTTACTCTGAAATATTAGGGACCACCCACTTGAAGGTAATTTTTATGTATCCTTTTTACTATAAATCTCACATATTTAACATGTTTCTGTTTTAAAGTTTTGGCAGATGCATTGGTATTTGAATTAGTTAAATTAAACCCTTTAACCTTACAAGAAAGGAAGGTCACTTCATGCTGAGTTGTTACAGTGAACTCCTAACCTCTATGAAGGAAATGCATAGCAGACATGCTAGGTGTCTTATAACATAATATGAAGAAAAATAAAAAATACAGGATAAAATAGGTTCAGTTATTTTCAGTGGAATGTTGCACACACTAATTAAAACATTCTGATGGAGAAATTATTCAAAGCAAGTGGTAGAAACACATTTATATCAAGGCCTTTATGTATTTATTTTGGAAAATGTTTTAGATTGCATTGGTATTAGTAAGAAATGACTTAAATGAATCATTTCCATTCTAATTGTGCTGAGGTCATTTTTCCTGGGCAGGATCTCAAAATACATTTTAATCTGTCGTATTTTATATAATTTACAAATAATTAAGACATTTCCAGATGGCCATACAATATCTAATACTTCGAATAAAAATGTATTAATTGCTGTAGAAACATTAAAGTGCATTTTCTCAATTTTACACTGAAAGTGTACCTCCTTTTCTGAGAAATGGTTCACATAATGTAGCTAAGTATTATATTACACCCCCTGAAGCTGGCTTTAGGTATTGCATTTAGTTCATGTATATTTTTAAATTGCAGCCATTATATTATTGCTGTTACTCATAACACTTAATTACTCATCATTTTCAACTAAGAAACATTATACAAACAAAAAAGATGTTATTGCATTGACTGTACATCAGACATCACTTTGGGTTCCTAGCTGCCAGTTTAGACTAATTGTTTTAAACTATTTTTTTTTAATCTTATAATGCAGTGAAATAAACAAAGCTTTTATGAAGGTATTTTAAAGGTGATATAACCATGCTAGCGAGTAGCGACTGTAACAGTTCGTACCTTTTTCCCCTTATAATGCATTAGAGAGAGGTTATTCTGAAATTTAAGTTCCATATTTTGACACAGTAATCTATGCAAACAAATCTGATCTGCCGCAGCTTGAGGCAGTGCTCCAAGACCTGTTCAAAGAGGTAGAAAAGTGGATCTCAAAAAACAAACTCTTCCTAAACACTGACAAAACTGTCACATGATCTTTGGAACGGGACCTATATTACACAAACTACAAAATTCCCATCTATGCATCAAAACAAAATCAAATTGCACACTGACCGCAGTCCGCTCTTTCAAATACTTGGGTATGTTGTTAGACCCCAATCTATCTTTTGGCCTCCACATAGAAAAACTTGCAACTAAACTTTATCCAAAATTAGGTGCCCTGTACAGAAACAAATCTTGCCTCAGCCCTACAGTAAAGGAAAAGATTGTACAGCAAATGCTGATGCCTATCATGGATTATGGGGATGTAGTATATGCACCTACTCCGCAAACTCACCTTAATAAACTTAATACATTGTATAACTCGTTCTGCCGCTTTGTGCTACAATGTAGCTACAGGACCCACCATTGTGACATGCTAAAAGAACAAAACTGTCTGTCGCTGGAATCCAGACGCTCCCTCCATCTTTCCTGCCTTGTGTTTAAGAGCTTTTCTGGTAAGCTCCCACCCTATCTGAGCAGAATGCTCTCTCCGGCTATTCCCACCTCCTATAACCTCCGATCCAGTACCAGCACATTATTTAGTTTGCCTCAATACAAAAAGAAAGCAGCTCGATCCTCCTTTTCCTACAGAGCACCACAATTATGGAACAACCTCCCGCACACTTTCAAACCTTCCCCAAGCCTAATATCCTTTAAGAATGCACCTGTCATGGTTGATTATATATTTCCTACCTGCTCTATGTTAAATTTTGCATGTATTGTGTATTATTATTGTTTTTGTATTTTATTGTACCCTATTGTATCAATGCAATGTTTTGTGGTCCCAGGACATACTTGAAAACGAGAGAAATCTCAATGTATCCTTCCTGGTAAAATATTTTATAAATATATAATAAATCAATAAATATTAGAAAAATAAAAAAGTATTTTGGTAAATAAATGCAATGAAAAAATAAAAATATGAATTCAATGTTGAAGAGTTACAATAGTTTATCCATGCTTGCATATAAATAAATATTATACCATACCAGACAGTCTTGACATCACAATCTAAAGTTAGATGGTAGCAGATTCGGGAGAAATGTCAGGAAGCATTTTTTTTTTACAGAAACTTCCATTTGATGTGGTAAACACAAAGACTGTAAAGGAATTGAAAAATGCCTGGGACATGCATAAGGCTATCCTAGGAAAAAGTAACATGTAATATGGGTAGAATTGATGGGTCTTTTTGGTTCTTATCTAATGTCAAATTCTATGTTTCTTTTATGTTTTAGTTCAGAAAATCTTTTTCTGCCCCCCCCCCACACAAACACAATAAGTTCAGGGAAGGGTTATTTATAACTTTTTAAACAATCGATTGACATTACATCATATGTAACAAGAAAAGAAAAAAACACCACACACAACACAATCCTATAACTTTGAGATAAAATACAAGTAGCATATTGGCACCATTGAGAGTGGTCATAACACAATTTTTATAACCTTGAGCAAAAACACAAGAAGTTCAATTCACAGTAGCATTTTGTTTTACTTGAATTTTTATTCATTTGAAACTATTCTATTTTTCTTTACCATTTTCTTTTATTGAGGTTTTAGCAAAGACAGTACAGGTAGTCATGGTTAATACACATAAACAATAGAGTTGCATAAACAATACAAATTATACAATTATACACACTCATCTATGCTATGCAAGGGAGTCTAGCAATATTAATGGCCTCTCTTGGGCCTTAAAATGGCTCATTAAGTAGAAAATAGCTCAATGGTCACTTAATACTTAATAATTTAAATCTCTATCTATGAACATAAAAGATATATTTCAGAGGAAATAGCATTAACTAAACAGAAAATATAGTTGTTAACCTAGCCACATTACTTACCACTTAAAATACTTAAGCTGAGGCTACCAACTGTAAAGTGAAAAGACCTCTGGAAACCCGATCACTGTGCATCAAATCAGGAGCAACATTTTGAAATCTAGACCTAAGATAGATATTAATGAGAGATATATTGATCACCTTCCTAAAGAGGGCCTAAAACTGATTAAAGAAAATGGGCTAACTGCTAAACTATATACTATAGCCTGATAACTAAAAATTATTAGATGAGCCCAGGAAGGTGAATATACCAAAAACCAGGCAGGATTGTGTATATGTCTATACAGCAGACATCCTCAAACTTGCTCCTTTAAAGATTTTGGGACTACATTTCCCATGATGTTCAGCCAGCTGATATGCTGGCTGAGCATCATGGGAAATGTAGTTCCAAAACTTCTGGAGGGCCAAGTTTGAGGATGTCTGCTATATAGGGTAGATTACAGACTAAATAGCAACCCCTCAGGAGCAGCTGTGGTACATAGATAATTACATCTTCAATAATAAAGTACTATCTATAATAACATGGCAGGTAGGCATAGGCTAGTATGCTAATTTCTAAGCCATTGAAGGCTTCCTCTTATCTCAGTGCACTTTGACGGTTTTTCACAGTTAGACAGCGCAAGTTCATGCCATATAGATAACAATGTGCTCACTCCTTTGGAGTTATTTAGCACTGATTGGCTAGACACAATGTAATCACAGAGGTAAAAAGTATATTAATATAACAGTGTTGGTTATGCAAAACTAAGGAATGGGAAATACAGGGATTATCTTATTAAACAATAAAAAAAATTCTGGAGTAGACTGTCCCTTTAAGGGAAAAGGAGATATGCAGAAATGTTCAAAGCTAGTTAATTATTTAGTGGTTTGCTTTTGTTGGTGTATTTAAGTAAATAATCAATTTGGTTATAGCATAACCAGGACATATATCTGTACATTGTTTGAGTTGTACTAACAAAAGTAAACAGATGCTTTAGGAGTTTGTTCCATACTTGAAAAGAAACATTTATCATTAGTTTGTTACAGCACATTAAAAATAAAGTATTTTCTCTGTTTAAAGAAAATAAAAAGTGTGTTTTAGTTTCTTTTAAAATGTTTTTAATTTTATATAAAATTCTGAAAAACAGGCCCACCAAAAATCTGCAGCACCAGACCCACATCTGGCAATGATAAGAAGGCTATTGAAGGGTACTGAGAAGTCTGTTCTTCAATGTCATGTTGGTTGTGTACATTTTCATTTGCTAATGTGCTTTCTCTTAAAGGGACAGTTTAGTCAAAATTAAACTTTTATGATTCAGACAGGGCATTCAATTTTAAACAAGTTTTGGGTTTACTTTTATCCTCAAATGTACTTTGTTCTCCTTGGTATTATTTGTTGAAAGCTAAACCTAGGTAGGCTCACAGTGCATTTTGACATTTTTTTCACAGCTAGACAGCGCTAGTTTGTGAGTGTCATATCGATAACATTGTGGTCACTTCCGTGGAGTTATTTGTGAGTCAGCACTGTTTGGCTAAAATGCAAGTCTGTCCAAAAGAACTGAGATAAGAGCGCAATCTGCAGATGCTTAGAAACAAGGTAATCACAGAGGTGAAAGGTATATTAATATAACTGAGTTGGTTATACAAAACTGGTGACTGGATAATAAAGGGATTATCTATCTTTTAAACAATAAAAATGTAGATTGTCCCTTTAAAAATAAATTAAAAATAAAATAAATATTATTTTGCATATGAAATATGCCATATACAGTATATAATATAAATATATATAATGCCTATCCCTACCTATTACAATTAACCCTAGCCATGCCCAGGTCAACCACCCCCTTAACTCTAGCCCCAATATAACAAGGCAGGATTGCTTGATAAGTGCACCAGAATTTAATTTGCATTATATGGTACATATATATCACCTTACATTTTAAATCTCCTGGGGTCTACTTACCATTGTATCCTGCTGGCTATAATCTAGTTAGACCCAGTAGATTACCTGCTTCTGTTACCTGCAATCCATTACATAATACTGTGTTATAATAACCATCACCTAACTACATGCTTTGTGAATACTAATGTTAGCCAAATCCGGAGTAGATCTCAATCTTCCTTAATTGCTTCTACTGATAAGAGGCCTCAACAACAAAATAGTTTTCTGCATATAACTTCATGATCAAAAATCTAAATCCAAACAAAAATAATTAACAGTGACAACGTGGAAGCTCCAAATATTACATTAGAGGTTTTTGATCCCTTTTTACAGTGTGTAATGTTAATAATAATTGGCATGTAAAATTAACTTCTTGTGTTCCAAAACCACAGCAATATGTGATAATAATAATAAAGGTTTGCTGTATGGATTATTTTTTTATTGATAATACTAAAATATTATTTATAAAATTGATTGTTAAACTTATGTTAATATTAATTGATCAAGTAAAAATATGTTTTTTGTTTTTGGTTTACAATCAAGAAATTTCTATTTTGTGGTAGAAATTGGCTACAATTTCTATGATCATGAGTGGGATTCAAAAAGATCACATGCTGTCAAAGCACAAAGTTACAAGATTTGCTCCATTGAAACAATATTGCTTCAGTCTCAATGAAAGTTTACACTGTACAGAAGAGGGTTATACTTTGCAGAATAAATGCATTACAAAATAAATAACAATTAACCCTTATTAAAAATGTATCCTGTGTAGTATGTATATATATATATATATAGTATATGATTCATTTCACAACCTTACAAGATATCTATTACTGACTCTAGATTACAACATAAGAAACTTTAGAAATTATCTTTTCAAAACCAAAATTTTTTATATACTTTTTTTATTTTTTATTCTGCACTATCAATCTTGAACAGCAGTAAAGAAGATGGTTTTGCTAAACAATAAAATCTTGTTTACATCAATGTTATTGGCTAGATAAAAAAAGAAAGAAAGAAAATACATTTCTGTAATGAAAATTGCAGTACTAACTAAATACAGGTATTTTAACAACGCATTTGCTGAACAAGATATCATGTATTTGGCAAATAAATACTATTATACAAATCAATTTTAGAAACCTCCCTAGAAAAGTCCTCTACAAGAGAGATGAGAGGCTCAATAAATCTAGAACACAATTTCAAATGATTATCCAACATGGAATTTATCAGCTATTTTTAATGTTTTGTTTTTTTTTTACCCATTTGTAATACAAATTTAATCAGTGAAAATGATCCCAAAAATCTGTTGAAAATGGAAATTGGATTTTGATGACCTAGAACAGGATATTAAATATATAAGGTCTTTTTTGAAAGTCTGATAATGAGTTTTCAGTGCTGAAAAACAATGAAAAAATGACTGATTGTGGTGAAATAGAATTAAAAAAGTACTTATTGACAGCACATAACATACAGAAAAATGTCTAAACCTGGATAGTGATCATTCTCTCAATGTCAATTTTAGTATGATAAATATTAAGCTTTTACAGAATCTAGACTTTTAAATTGCAAATCCCAAAGTCATAGACATACTTTTTATTAATAATATATTACGTCCAACGAAACCCAATGCCAACGCTGAGGTGAAAAGTAACATTTATTATTCTGCTATTTAAGTGTGGCATAATTAAAATATTCTACCAAGAACGATTTTGACAATGTGCAGACAGCATTGTTTTTATTAAATCCAAAAAAAAAAAAAAAACATTTTTAAAATTAACAGTTATCCTCAACAATTCATTACATGCATATTTGTAGAATTAAAAATAATGTGGTAAATCTTGAGGGACAAAAAAAAAAATGCTTTGCATAAGTTTGTGTTTTTATAATAGGAAATATTCCAGTAAAATCCATCTGGTCCACACACGCGCCAGCAAATGAGTTATTTGCATTATTATCTACTGTAAACTATTTAGAGATATATCGTAATTTCCAGAAAGTCTTTAAATAGATGATGTTGAGTAAATTAAATAGATATTTATGTTTAATAGAAAACTTTGTACTTTAAATGATAAAATGGGGCTTTGAAACTTAGAAAACAAAAATGATTTAAGAGCACTAGAAAAACATGTGAATAAAATTTCTTAACAAAATAAATGTGAAACCTGCTATTGGTATTGTTAAATATGGCCTAGATTACAAGTGGAGCTCAAAAGTATTAGTGGTATTGTGCGCTAGCATTGGTCAAGTTAAATCAATTGCGCTTTAATTTTTGTGCTCATATTACAAGTTAAGAGTAATCTATTAGCGCTTGAGTGAAAGACTAGAATGAGCTAACATCTAGATTTCAGATAGTGCAAGTGCATTAAATTACCTCACATAATAGACTTCTATGAGGGCATGCTAAAAATAAATAAATAAAATAGTTTGAGTGCTAAGATTAAGGAGTACTTCACTAACATTTAAACTATGCTTTTCTATTGAAATATAAGTTTAAAAACGTTGCATGCATACATACATATGCACACAATCACGCTCATAAACCTTTGAGCACTTCCCAGTCCAGCAGCTTGTCATATACCATACCCCTGTAAATCACTGTTAAAACATGTATTTCAATAAAAAAAAAAAAATACATATATACAGGTATATGAGTTCAATACTTTATGGTAAAGGGACATACAAAAAAAAATTGTTCTTCCATGATTCAGATAGTTCATAAACAACTTTCCAATTTACTTCTACCATCAAATTTTAGCTGAGACAAGTTGTAAAAGAGATAGAAACCCACTTTATGCAGAATGACACAAGTACATTGTGCGTCAATTCATGAGGAGTGTAATATGCTGTAGAGCTGACAAATATCCACGTGAATAGATTGTGCACCAACACATGAAGCAGGTAAACTCACAGCAAGCGGGCACACTACACATAAATATGCAGGCGAAGATTGTAGAAAACCAGATAACAGAATTTAGATTTGGCAGTTGCACAGGCAATGTTAACCTATGCTAATGTAATGATCAGGCCTCTGAACAGTTCTTCAAGTGAAACCAATTAGTCAGTCAGACATCACAGTAGTGAATGGAACTCCCACAGAAATGTGATTGACAGATGGAGAAATGTATTGGAGCAAGAGCAAGGCTGTCTCTTAAAGGCATATACTGTAGTATCCAACATAAGGTCTTGCAAAAAAAAAAACGTGTTAAAGAGACAGTACTGGGAAGACATGCAGGGCATGACAACCATACCTAGGCTCAGGTCCAGCAATGCACTACTGGGATTGATCGCTGCACATATATGCCTCTTTTCATTGTCTCACCCAATGTGTTCAGCTAGCTCCCAGTTGTGCATTGTTGCTCCTGAGCCTACTCTTCAACAAAGGATACCAAAAGAACAAATCAAATTTTATAACAAAAGTATTAAGAAGCTTGTAAACTCTATCTGAATCATGTAAGTTTAATTTTGACTTTACTGTCCCTTATATACACAAATAAAATATTTTCTAATACTGCCCAGTGGCAAAGGGCCAGAGTTAGGTAAGGCTGCAGTGTACCCTATATCTACGGCTCATCTTTACAGTACTCCCCAAAGCACACATTTTTGGTTCCACCTTTTCTTGGGGCTACAAAACAAATGACAAACATTTTTAAGTTCTGCTTTTTTTCCCAGTGCATAGGGCCACAAAAACTAGTGCAGAGGACTGCATGTAGCCAATGGTCGGCTAGTTGGCCATCCCTGATCTGTACAATGTACACAACAATGTATGTTTGAATCAGGATGTGTTTTTGTATGCCTTATTTGCATTTACATCTATTAATACTACTGCCTCTCTTTATTAATAATAATAATAATAATAATTACTTATATAGCGATTTTCTCCGGGTTGGACTAAGTGCAAGGTACATTTACATAAGAGGGTTAGAAGTTACAGTTTTTTATTCCTGAAAGGCCTGTGTAAACAGGTAGGTCTTTAGTCTTTGTATAAAAATGTCCAGAGAAGTGGCCTTCTTACAATGTGCTGGGGAGAGTGTTCCACAGAGATTGGGCGGCATGGCTAAAAGTTTATAAACCGCATATGTTGTGAATAGGGCATATTTAGCTTCTGGGCATGTGCTGATCGAGGAGAGAGAGTTGGGACACCAGTAGTTGGGAACTAGTAATTCTTTCCCTTGGTCCCTGATCATGCAGAGCTTTGTAGGCTAGCAGGCCTATTTTGAATAGTATGCACAATTTTATTGGCAGCCAGTGCAGGGAGTGGAGGATGGGTTAACATGACAACATTTTAAAAATGTATAAAGTGAAGCACAAGAACCCTGCTCTCAGGCCACTCTTGGATTCCTATCTCCTTCCTAGATAGGTGAAACAACAAGTTAAAAAAACATACTTAAGAGGGAAGAGGGCGCTATTAAGCAAAAGAGTATACTTGAGAAATATAATAATAATAGAACCCCTATATAGACTAGATAATCTGTAAAAAATATATCAAGTGATAGAATATATAAAGAGAAAATCATATTTAAAGAAAAAAATCAACTGCCAAAATATAATTTAGACGGGAATGGGTTAATCCCTAATTTATTATAATACACTTCAGGACAACAATACATAGTAAAATTAATTTGAAGTGATGCACATCAAAATGATTATTTACAATAGAATTGATTTTATAATACACAATTAATAAAGTTCACTTTTATTTCATATAGAGAGAAAAAAGACTACTAAAAAAGTGATTAACAGGGAATGGGTTAATCCTTAATTTCTGGGTGCTCTTCAGGGAAATAGTTAAAATTGATTCAATAATACACAGTTAATAAAATGCCACTTTCATTCAACATTCTAAAACGTTTACAAATTTTAAACACAAACTAACACACTAAAAAGATCTTTAAAATCCCACATACGGGTGAAAGGCGTAGAAGGCGGTGTCAGTTAGTCTGATTCTAACAGCAGCTCTGAAAGCATTAAAAAATCAATTATATTGTATATCATTGTTTTGAAGTGCATCACTTCAAATTAATTTTACTGTAGGGGTTATTTTATTATTATATTTCTTAAGTATACTCTTTTGCTTAATAGTGCCCTCTTAACTATCGCCTAGATTACGAGTCTTGCGTTAGCCTTAAAAAGCAGTGTTGAGAGGTCTCAATGCTGCTTTTTAATGCCCACTGGTATTACGAGTCTGGCAGGTACAGGTGTACCGCTCACTTTTTTTTCCGCGACTCGAGCATACCGCAAATCCCCTTACGTCAATTGCGTATCCTATCTTTTTAATGGGACTTGCCTAACGCCGGTATTACGAGTCTTGGAAAAAGTGAGCGGTACACCCTCTCCTGTCAAGACTCCTACCGCATTTAAAAGTCAGTAGTTAAGAGTTTTATGGGCTAACGCCGTAACATAAAACTCTTAACTAAAGTGCTAAAAAGTACACTAACATCCATAAACTAAATATTAACCCCTAAACCGAGGCCTCCCCCACACATCACAAACACCTATATACATTTTTTAACCCCTAATCTGCCGACCGGACATCGCAACCACTATAACAAATATATTAACCCCTAAACCGCAGCACTCCCGCCTCGCAAACACTAGTTACATTTTATTAACCCCTAATCTGCCGTCCCTAACATCACCGACACCTACCTACATTTATTAACCCCTAATCTGCTGCCCCCAACATCGCCGCAATTATATTAAATGTATTAACCCCTAAATCTAAGTCTAACCCTAAACCTAACTAACCCCCTAACTTAAATATAATTTAAATAAATTGAAATAAAATAACTACAATTAACTAAATTAGTCCTATTTAAAACTAAATACTTACCTATAAAATAAACCCTAAGATAGCTACAATATAACTAATAATTACATTGTAGCTATTTTAGGATTTATTTTTATTTTACAGGCAAGTTTGTATTTATTTTAACTAGGTAGAATAGTTATTAAATAGTTATTAACTATTTAATAACTACCTAGCTAAAATAAGTACAAATTTACTTGTAAAATAAACCCTAACCTAAGTTACAATTACACCTAACACTACACTATAAATAAATTAATTACCTAAATTAAATTAAACTAATTACAATTAAATAAAATAAACTAAAGTACAAAAAACCCCCACTAAATTACAAAAAATAATAAAATAATTACAAGAACGTTAAACTAATTACACCTACTCTAATCCCCCTAATAAAATAAAAAAGCCCCCCATTAATAACTGGGATGGGACTATCGCAACGTCTACACACATCTCTACAACATTTTCCCCATTAATGTCAATTTTTGAACACCCCAAGCTCCCATATAACAAATTGGGATTTCGAAAAATCAAACCTTATACACTGAGGGTGGGCTCTATATCTGGAGTAGTAAAGAACGGAAAGATCATTTCACAAGCCGCACTACAGGAATCTCAGCCCCTGTTATTTGCCTCATGGCTACATTACAATCAGTTATTACACTTTCTCACCGGGCATAAACGTAAACAGGATTTTGGTAGACCACTAACCCCTTTTGAAACATTATGTATAGCAGAAAACACGCCGCAACACTTGATTTCCCTTTTATATAAGTTGGTCGTCTTGCAGGGGGCCGACTCACTCCCGACTTATGTAACGTGCTGGAATGAGGACTTAGGCTGGGAACCGGACTATGAGTCCTGGTTAAAGGCATTCAGTCTGGTTAAGAGGTCCTCGGTCTCCTCACACATACAGGAAACACATATAAAATTCATGAGTAGATGGTATTTAACTCCCTCCAGGTTACATAAGATATTTCCTACCTTTAGCCCTACTTGCTGGAGGGGATGTGGGGAATATGGCTCCCTTATTCACATATGGTTGAACTGCCCGTGTCTGACACTCTTCTGGGGTGAGATTAGGACCAAAATATATGAGATTTTAAAACTAACAATACCAAACACACCCGAGTTTCTACTTTTTTTGGCCTTACCAAAAGCCCAGAGCCAGGCACATCTAGCTTTATTGCTAATAATGATCACAAGTGCAAAAAAACTGATCCCTAAAAAGTGGAAAACACGAAGCCCCCCTACACTAAGAGAATGGTACTTACAGGTGAACGAGATGCTACTTATGGAACGGTATTACTTTCTAAAAAACTATAAATTGGATAAATATGAGTTTATCCTAGCGCTTTGGCATGGTACTATCTAACTATCGTCCCAGTCACGATGTTTTATGAATTGCATACGTACCCTTGTCCCTACCCCCCCCCCCTTTTTTTCTTTTTTTTTCTCTCTCTTCTCTCTCGTCCTTCCATGATTCCCTGTGTTAAGGGATTCTCTTCTATTTCTTTAGACCCAATGATCTCCCCTACCCTTAAAGTTTGTTATTTCTTTGCATTATACAATAAGATCTAAACTTGAAAATTTGTTAACAGATATTCCCACCTTGCAAGTTGGGAGTGTTGTATGAATAGGCACTAAGTTGAAGTGTTCAATACATATGTTATTACAACTGTTAAGATATTCTGTAAATGTATACCTGCGCAAGACTATGCAACTTGTTATTGTATGCACCTTTCTTCACTTCAATAAAGCTCTTTAAAAAAAAAAAAAAAAGCCCCCCAAAATAAAAAAAGCCCTACCCTATACTAAATTACAAATAGCCCTTAAAAGGACCTTTTGCTGGGAATTGCCCCAAAGTAATCAGCTCTTTTACCTGTAAAAAAATTACAATACCCCCCTCAACATTACAACCCACCACCCACACACCCAACCCTACTCTAAAACCCACCCAATCCCCCCTTAATAAAACCTAACACTAACCCCTTGAAGATTACCCTACCTTGAGACGTCTTCAACCAACCGGTCAGAAGTAGACCTACAGACGGCCAGAAGTCTTCATCTGATCCGGGCAGAAGAGGACCTCCAGACGGGCAGAAGTCTTTATCCAAGTGGCATCTTCTATCTTCATCCATCCATCCGGAGCGGAGTGGGTCCATCTTCAAGCCAGTCGACGCAGAGCATCCTCTTCCAACGACATCCAACTGAAGGTTCCTTTAAATGACGTCATCCAAGATGGCAACCCTTGAATTCCGATTGGCTGATAGGATTCTATCAGTCAATCGGAATTAAGGTAGGAAAAATCCTGTTGTCTGATGCAATTAAATTGTAGTTTCAGCTAAATCTCCCCTATCCATACTGTAACTGTATCTGAATCAACTGTGATTCACACATGTCTCACATCAAACTGCCAACTATTTTCAGATCCATGAGCTAGTTATCACAATCTATGAGATCAAATAGAGAACTATCCTTCTAAAACTAGTCAATTGAAGTACTCAAAAATACTGTCTAAATAAGTTATCTATAAGGGTAGTTAGACCTAGCTCGTCCTTCCCTAGTCTCACCACCATGATCTCCTTGTACTTTAGAGAGTAATTGAAAAAGAAACAAATTCTTTAGGGATCAAACCTATTTTGCATTTAACCTAACATTACACTTGTGTCCTGAATATATATACATATATTTTACTTACATAGGACCATAATATACTACTAAATGCAGTAGGATTTCCCGAAACCAAAACCCCATGATAATACCAAGTATCACTGTAACATTATAATGTTTTTAAATTTAGAAGATTTTCTATTTGGTTATTAGCATGTTTTTTCTCTCTTTTTCTTTCTTCCTCTTGGATCCTTCTCACACCTTATTTTCATTTATGCAAATTTATGTGTATTGTATTTTATAGTGAATGAATCTTTTTCTACATTGTTGTAAAAAACAGTATGAAATACGTTTCTTACATGTCTCTATTTACCATTTGAAATATTTACCATTTGAAATGTATGCTTTGTAACTCAACAGTGTATCATCCTAAAGAGTTAAAATTTTGGGATACACATGTTGAACCTATGAGACTTATCTAACATTCAGACCGGCCTATTTCTTCCTATTGGTTGATCTAGCCTATTTAGGCTCACCTGTGATACCCAACTAATTATCTCTGAGGAAGCGCATGTGAACATGCGCGAAACATGTCAGATAGTTTGAGCTGCTGCTGCTACTTCTGTTGTTCTTTCTGTTCCTTGGTTAATAATATAATGCAGGTTGTGACGATGTCGGGGGCGGCAGATTAGGGGTTAATAAGTATAAGGTTAGGGGTGTTTAGACTCGGGATTCATGTAGAAAGTATTTTCCCATAGGAAACAATGGGGCTGCGTTAGAAGCTGAACGCTGCTTTTTTGAAGGTGTTAGTTTTTTTTCCAGCTGTCTCAGCCCCATTGTTTCCCACTTTTTGCCAGCTTACCACTACCGTAAGCAACACTGGTATTACAGAGAGAAGTGGCGCTAAATTTGCTCAACGCTCACTTTTCTGAGGCTAACGCAGCCATTCAGAAAACTTGTAATACCAGCGTTGTTTAAAGTGAGCGCTGGAAAAAAAGGCTCGTTAGCAACGCAAGTTTTTACAGTCAAAACTTGTAATCTAGCCGATAGTTTTCTGTTTTCAGTAATTCAATATAAAATCCGGTGCAGCAAATCTTGGGTATTGAAGACTTAACCTGGCACAACCATGCCATATTTTCCATATAGTATTTCACTGGATATTTTCCTTATGATAGTTCACTGTGGCCCTAAATCTAGCACATCTGTCTCTGTGACACTTTGTGATAGGGCTATACACTTACCAGAGACTACTAACTTTATACCAGTGTTTCTCAACTCTAATTCTTAAGTGTTAATAACAGGTAAGATTCTAAGGATTTACTGTTTTAATGGTTTATATAATATATTGAATGTTTTACTTTAGCTGCATGAGACCAAAAAAAAAAAAAGGACAAACCACTGAGTACCTATTACTAAAGCACCATTTATGCCCATGGGGACATGTACCAAAGGCTCTAAAATTTCAGAACTATTTGTGCTAACAACATTTATTCAGTTTGGAATTGTGGGCAGCATGATATTATATTAGCAATGTGAGGTTGTTTTAAGAGAATTCAGTTGTGTTTTATAACATATCAAATGTACAGTAGGAGTGATTTATGAAAATCATATTGCCTTATATAATACTGTATTTGCAATAAGGGACCTCTTTATATATTATTTTACTGCAATGTGGCCATGCTTTCCCTAATTTTGTTACCTCCCTGTTAACTATTATTATTATTTTTTTTTCATTTGATTTTATTTTTTACATGAAGTATTTGGATGGAAAAGAGCCAAACATTCAGAAGGGGAACCTTCACTATCACAATATATGTTACACTTACACATACAGTACTGTGCAAAAGTCTTAGGCCACCAATAGGATTGTTGTTTTAGCAATGATATAATGACCATATATAATTATGTTTCATGTTTTCTTTATTAGAATACAGCCAGAAAATACAGGAAATGTGTATGCAGTATTAAAAAAAAAATGAAAAAAAATCAGAAAAAATGCTCCTATATTCTAAAGTGGCAAGTATTTAGTGTGACCTCCCCTTACACTTGAGCAACAGCAGGAACCTGGCTCTCAAGAACCTAAATGGAATGGAACCCTAATTAATTTCATTGCTAAAACCTGTATTTGTCCTACTATTTCATGTCAAAATGGCTGCTGTGAAAAAGGTCTATTACACCAGGTTTGTGCAAGACATGCTTGAGTATTACATACACGAATGAGTTTAATTCATTGGAAGCTTGCTAATAAGACCAACTTTCAATAACATCATTCCATTCAAAATGCCAAAGATCACAGAATCTGATAGATATAAAATCATACTTTTGCATCAGCAAAGCCTTTCAAAAAGGGAAATTAGCAAACAAACTGGATACTCAAGAAGTGGTATTCAAGCTGTTAGAAATAATTTTGAACAATCAAGAGAGGTCAAGAAAAAAAAAAGGATTGGATGGTCAACAAAACTTTCAAAATCTAATGAGGTTTCTCAGAGTTTCTTATTTGAGAGACCGGAAAAAGTCCAGCAAGGAACTGGCTCAGCATCTGGCAACTTCAGCGGGATGCCAAGTTGGCCCTTCTATAGTCCAAAGAAGTTTGATCAGGAATGGTCTTTGTGGAAGAGTAGCAGCCGGAACATTGTGAAAATGCTAAGCTATGCTAAAGCTCACAAAGATTGGAATGAAGATCAGTGCAAAAGAGTATTATGGAGTGACGAATCCAAGTTTAAAATTTGTGCTTGCGGCCTTCAGTGAAAGATGGTGGAGGATCTGTCCTGGTTTGGGACTGCATTTCTGCCAGTGGTGTTGACGATATTGTCCGAATTGATGAGATCATAAATGCTAAAAAGTACAGACAGTTTTTATTTCATCATTCCATTTCTTTTGGAAAGCACCTGATTGGGAATGATTTAATTTTTAAATATGATAACAATCCCAAGCACACTGCTAATGCAGTGAAATCATATTTGGAGAGAAAAACAGCTGATAAAACTCTAACAGTTATGGACTGGCCTCCACAGAGTCCACACTTGAATATTATAGAGGCACTATGGGATCACCTGGACAGGGTAAGACTGGGAATAAAAAGCAGCCCTAGAAAAATATGTAGACCAGCCCAATTTTCGTTGAGTCGGTAGAATGCACATTCCCCATTTTTCTCAAAGGCTATTACTAGGATACTTCTTCCCCAATATAATTTTTACAATTAAATTATATTACTTTGCATTAAATAAAAATGACAGATTGATGTTATTTAGGCACCCTACAACCCAATTGCATCCATTAATCCACCGCTTTAAATTGTAGCTTTTCAGCCTCAGCTGCTGCAGCCCAATGGGAAATCTCCTTGTATCCTGGTAGGCCAATCCGGCCCTGCACCTGGACAGAGAAAGAAATAAAAGACAATCTAAATCTAAAGAAGAGAGTGGGACTTCCGTTTGAGGGAGGAGCAAGCAAGGTGTTGCACGCCGGGCTGCTCCCGCTTCTAGCTTGGACTAGCTACTCTCGCCTTCAGGTGTCCCTTGGCCAGGAGACTCTTTACCGGCCTGGTAGTTGGATCCACTGATCCTTGAAGGGGAAGTCTGACATAGGTATCTACAAGCTTCACGGCTGAAGCAAGTTGCTACAAAGTAGCGTGAATGTACAGTGTCAGCCCTAATTTACAATGTAGCAGTGACTACTTAAACTGTTACAATATACAGCTGACTTTCTCTCTATGTATCCAGAAATATCATACCCTGTGAATGTTTCTCTTTGAACACACATACCGCCTGAAAACGGTAAAAGGACATTTTGGGCCAATCACAGAGGAATCCCGTCTCAGGAATAGCCAGCAGGTGCGGGTTTACTTATCACATTCCTGACCCGCTAGTAATATACCTGGACTGTGCAACTCAAAGGGCCTAAGGTGTGTAGTTTGAAGCGGATTCACTTATGAGCCACGCTGCCTACTGAGAATGTACCTCTTGAGGGATAACCCGCACTAACAAAGTTGGACCGCGAGAGCTCAGAGTGGATTTTGACAGCCAAGGAGGGGACCTGCTAAAGCTCATCTTACCGTGGTCTGCCATCACTGGGTCCGGATGCCGGTTTCCCCGCTGGGGGTGAGGTGATCGATCGCTCCCTGGTGAGCGCTGGGCTCGAGTCGGCAGCAGTGGATCCGGCAGTTGGTTGGCGGAGGAATCTGGGCTGTACGTGGTGCCGCGTCCGCGGCACGTGCTGACGAAGAGTTCTGCCCTGTGCAAGGCAAGGTCTGCTCGGAGTTCCGAGCTAGAGGGGGTCGCCCTCGAGCCTGACAGGGGAAGCTTAGCCGCTGGAAGGCTCCTGAGAGAGCCAGAAAATCCGAACACAGGAAGAGTCAAGGTCCAGCGACCATATACCCAAGCGCTCCTGTCTGTTTTTTCAAGGTACTTTTGCATATCTCTGGCGTGGGGGCTGTGGCAGGATCAGCTGAGACGTTGACCTGTGTTATGACTGTCACACTCAGAATTGGGGAGACAGGAGCTGGGTAACTTTATAATTTCCTTATTATCCAAGTGGTTTATTGCCAGAGGGACACGTCTATATCCTGAACTATAGGGTACTCCTATTGAGCATTTTTCCCCCATTTGATGAGGACAGGGGAGAGCCTGTCAGCTGATAAGTGGAACATTGATTTATCATAAATTCAACTTGTATAACACACAGAATCTCCGGGAACCACTCTCTGGGTTCTATGGACACTTGGTAACTTACTATTAGTGCTAAATTGAGTGACTGGTAAACAAATTATCTAAGCTCGTTTATGGCTATATGCAACATGATTGTGTATCTGGATTTAGCCAACTAGCTTATGTTAACAAACTTATTTGATATTGTTTTATAAGAGGCTTATCACATAGGTATAGAATCTAACCCAGGCTGTTTCTGCTCGCCATATTACATAGAAATTGATTGCTTTGTTAGACAGGATATAGGATTCTGTTAATATATATATAGTATACCAGCTATCTGTGAACCATATGGTCATTGTTTGAAATAACCCTAATCTTTAATTTACATCTTCTTGGTGTCTTTGCAACTTTCTATTTTTCGCAAGCTTCTCTTTGGGGGCCCTGAACTGTGAAAGACTATATAAGAGTGTAAGTTCACAGCTCTCAGGAATCTCTTATTCAGGCCACTCCCTCCCTTGTTTGCTCTTTTCTCTTATTCTCTTTTTCTGTTCTCTTTTCTTTCTCCTCTCATCACAGCTCACTTCTGAGCCCTCCCAGGCTCCATAATCCTCCACACAGACACACACTGTCTATTGTCTTCTTTTTGCATACCCACCTTCTTTCTTCCTCACTTCTTTCTCCCTCTTTTTTCTCCCTTCACGCCCGTGCTTTCGGGGATTAAGAAATAAGATTCACGTTTTTTGCTTGTTTTTTCTCGTTGGTTTTTTTTTTTTTTTTTTTCTCTACACTTCACGTATATGCCAAAACACAATTTAATAGTGGTATAATTGGTGTGTCACATTGCACATGAGTGGCCTAATAGTGGGCTTCTCTGAACCTTTGTATATATGGATAAATTTATTCTCACAAACCAGCACTCTTCCCCTAATATGCCTGCCAAACCGAAAGAAAAGAAATTGATGACTAAACGTACTGATCAGACACTAGATATTTCACAAACCCAGGGTGAGGTTCATATCGATATGCAGGAGTTGGTAGCTCAAATTACTAAAACAATTACACCTCAGTTGGATAGTCTAAAATCAGAGATCAAGCATGATATATCCAGCCTTATGACTGAAGTAAGACAGTTTTCCACACGATTGTCAGAGGTAGAGACCAGAATCTCAGAGATTGAGGACAGGTTAAATTTAGCTGAGCCCATCAATGCTGAATATACTGCAAGGATTGATAGGCTACAAGAAAGACTCGAAGATCTGGAAGACCGGTCTAGGCGCAATAATTTAAGAATTATTGGTCTTCCAGAAGATAGCAATTATCAAGATCTGATGCATTTTGCAACGGTCACTCTCCCCAAGAGCTTAGGAATTAATTCTACCACTCTGGCACCCGTAGAAAGGATACATAGAACAGGGGCAATCCGCTCTGCAAGAAAAGATTATACTCCTGCCAGACCCATAGTAATGAAGTTTTTAAATTTTCAAGACAAAGTAATTTTTCTCAGGCAGTACAGGAAACTGTATCCATTGATGATAGACCAACATAAAATTTTAATTTTTCAAGATTTCTCTAGCGAGACGGCAGCAAGCCGGAAAGTGATGTCCCCGTTTTGCTCTAAATTGTTAAAAGCAAACTATAATGTCAGGATGGTATACCCGGCTAAGCTGGTGCTATTAATGGACGGGGCCCAAAAGGTTTTGAATAATAGTAAAGAGGCTCAGGATTTCTGTAACGAACAGGGTATACGCTGAGTACACTGAGTAAAAATATATAGTAGACAGATAGTCAGGGTTGACACTGGTATCTTTACGCTATGGAAGAGATTTTAAATATGGTTCTATATGGATGCGGTCAGTATGTGGATGTATGTAGGATGGAATTTATGTGTTTTTTTTTTTTTTTTTTTTCTCTCTTACTATCTTCCTTTCCTGGCCCTTTTTTTTTTTTTTTTTTCTTCTCTTTCTTTTTCTCTTTTCTTTTTTCTCTTCCCTCCTTGCTCTGTGTCCTCCCTGTCCCCTTTACCACATCCCATTTTTTTAATAATGGGATATGACCTCCCTGCCCAACCCAATAGTCAAGGAAATGAATGTGGATAGGAAATCCTTAAATCTCCTTTCATGGAACGTTGGCGGGATAACCTCGCCAATCAAGAGGAAAGCCATTATTAGACAATTAGGAATCTATAAACCTGATTTAGTAATGCTACAGGAGTTACACCTAAAGGACTCTGAGATCATGAAATTAAAAACAAAATGGGTGGGAGAAGTTATTCCATTAGGTGGGGAGGACAGAAAGAAAGGATTGGCAATTTTGATTAACAAACAATTACACCATGAGATAATTGGTACAGAGCAAGACCCCGGCGGTAGATTCCAAATTCTTAAAATTAAAATTAATGCGACCCCTTTCATAATTTGTAATATATATGGGCCTAATGTAGTTGATGTCCATTTTTGGAATGGTCTCATTAATAAACTACTGGGATACATGGGACAGAATCTAATTATAGTTGGAGATTTAAACTTAACACCCATGCCCAATCTAGATAAAGCCGGGAAGAAGGATTCATATAGGAGAGATAAGAAAACACGAATATTTCAAAAGCTATGTACTCAACTTGGGGTTAGAGACATCTGGAGGTTACAGCATCCAGATATTAAGTCATATACGTGTGCATCATCCAGCTATCAGTCTCTATCCAGAATTGATATATTTTTAGTAACGGATGGTCTGGCGGGGTCTGAATGCAAGACGGATATTAAAGACATTGTCCTGTCGGACCATGCGATTATTTCACTGGAGTTTGGCCGTAACATATTCAAGCGGGGTAATAATAACAGTCTGTTCTTTCCCAAATATTTAGTAACTAACAGCAAATTCCTGAATTTTCTCAAAAATAAATGGGCAGAATATCATAGATTTAACGAGAGTTATATAGAGAAACCGGAAACCTATTGGGAAGCAGCAAAGGCTGTCCTTAGAGGACACATTAAGGCATATCTATGTAGACTTAACAAGAAAATAAAGCAGAGAGAATTACAATTCTCAAACACAGTGAGAAACTGCTATAATACATATGTTGCCTCTAGATCCAATGATAATTGGAAGAAATATAGCGAAGCCAAAGCCCAACGCGATATTTTTTTAAAACACAAAGTTATGCAAGAGGGCTTAAAACAGAAAGCCCTATATAGAGGGTATACTGGTAGAGCCGCAAAATACCTTGCCAGAATCGCTAAACCCAAGGGCAGTAATTGGATTACAGCCGTAAAGCTGAATGGGAAGCGATACACGCAGACAGATGACATTAAGAAAGTGTTCTTTAACTATTTCCAGGATATCTATAAAGCTGAATCCCCTAATAATCTTGATAGTCAAATATTCTGGTCCAAGTTGAAGCTTCCAAGAATTTCGGCAGAGGATGTACAAGAGCTAAATTCACCAATCACACTACAAGAAATAAATGTGGCTATTAAACAAGCTCACCTTAATAAAGCCTCTGGTCCTGATTGTCTACCCATAGAGTTTTACAGAATATTACAGGAGGAGGTGACCCCAATCTTATGTAATCTTTTCAATAGCTATTATGGTTCACAGTCAAGTTGTTCTAGGTATTTTACAGCATCTAATGTTACGCTCATTCTAAAGAAAAATAAGGACCCAGAGAGGGTCGAATCGTATAGGCCTATCTCATTGCTCAATGCTGACTATAAGCTACTAACATCAATCATAGCAACCCGATTACAACCCGTTCTTAGAGATATTATACACGAGAATCAAGTCGGCTTTATGCAAGGGAGAAATCCAGTGAAAAGTATCCGTAAGACTATGCTTGTTCTGGATTATTTCTGGAATAATTTCCCCGGTAAAAAGGGGGGAGGAGATGCTGCCATACTAACCCTAGATGCAGAAAAAGCTTTCGATTACATAAGTTGGGGCCATCTATTTTTAGCGCTGGATAAATTCGGGTTCAAGGGCCAGTTCAATAATTTCATTCAGTTAATTTACAGTAACCTGGTTTCAGCTATTATTATAAATAATGCATGCACAGACTTCTTCTCTCTTTTTAGAGGTACAAGGCAAGGCTGTCCCCTTTCCCCCCTCCTATTTAACATCTCCCTCGAGCCATTAGCTATCATGCTCCGTGATCAATTAGAGGGTATCACTATTCGGGGGCATACGGTGATTGTATCATTATATGCAGACGATGTACTGGTTTTTTTAAATAATCTGGAAGTCAGTCTGCCGAAATTGTTGGGAACTCTGTCGTTGTTTGGTTCAGTAGCAGGTTATAAAGTCAACTCAAGTAAATCTGAGTTACTCTGGATAAAGAAACCATCAAAAGGTAGTGTGAAACACCCATTTAAAGAAACTAAGTCCATAAACTATCTTGGCATAGTTTTAAGTAATAACCCCTCAGAGTGGTATACTCTGAACTTCCCAAACTGCCTTAAGGAAATCCAGATCTCTTTAGATAATTGGATTAATCTCCCAATTTCTCTCATACAACGTATTATGTTAATTAAAACAATCCTATTCCCTAAGTTGTTATATTTACTACAGAATATTCCCTTGTTTCTTAAAAATAGAGATATATCGAAATTTAACCAAATGTGCTCTAAATACATTTGGAAGGGGGGTAAGCCCCGGATAGCATTAAACAGGCTGATGTATATTAACACTGCAGCAGGTTTAGCGTTTCCTAACATTAAATATTATAATTGGGTTACATTGCTAAAATACGCTATTGACTGGATTACCGAAAAGGAATATGTCACCTCATACCAGCTCGAATCCAGTGTCATTGCTCCTTTCGATCTAAATACTATTTTACACTGCCCAATCAGGAATTTGCCCTGTAATGTTGATAACCTGATAACATTTAAAAATATCATCAAGGCTTGGCAAAAATATTGTCTAGAAATACAGGTTTGCCCATTTGCGACAGAATTTCTAACAATACAAGGAAATCCAGAATTTCAACCTGGATATGAGACTTTAGTCTTCCAGGGTTGGCGGGAGAGAGGTTTGAGATATGTCAGACAGTTGCTGATAGAGCCCGATTTAATTGCCACATTTGACTCAATCCGAGCTAAATATGGAATTCAGAGTAAGGACTTTTTCGCTTATCTCCAGATACGGCACTATCTATCTCGGATTCAAACAGAACATAGATCTAATTGGAATTTAGGCCCATTAGCGACTGGGATAAAAATATATCAAACCGGAAGATTTTCAATCTCTACATTTTACAATATATTAAATACTCATAATAAGACTAGACAAATTAAATATATACAGCGGATTTGGGTAGGATACTTTCCAGAAATAGAGATTACGGATATACAGGATAGTTTTCTATTAATTAACGATACTTGGGTTCCCACAGCTTGGCGCGAAGCCCACTTAAAATTACTATATAACGTATATATCACTCCGAGCAAAATGACTGTGTGGTACAAAAAACCCAATTTCTGCACAAAATGTAATATAGGGAATGCAGATATTTTGCACTGTATGTGGTTCTGCCCTAAGATCCTGCAATTCTGGCATAAGGTAATTTACTGGATTAAGCGCTCAGTCAATCCTAGAATAATCATTGGTCCATATGACATGGTATTTCTGATTAAATATGCGAAGGGTGGTAAGGATTATAAACTCATCAACACATTGTTGATTTTAGCCCGTAACATTATTTTAAAAAATTGGAAAGCGATACATGCACCAAAATTTTCAGAATTCAAGAAAGCAGTCACTAGACAAATAATAATGGAACAATATAATATACAAAATCTAAATAATGAGCAGATCCAGCTTTTCCTACACAAATGGGAGGGTGTAATTAAAGTATTTCCAAATAATATTCAAAGGCAATTGATCAGCTATATCAGTAAATCCAGTTTTGTTTCCCAAAATATCCTAATAGGCCGGTTTCCTCAAGGATGGGCAGCTGTTTCTGACAATGACTTAGGGAGTATGGCGGGGCTCGATGAGGAGTAGGGACAGGGGGTCACTACTTATTTCTTCTTCCCTCTCTTATTTTTATTTATTTTTTTCTCTCTTTTTTTTCCGTTTGTTGTTGTTTTGCCGTTACCATTGTGATGTGGTTCAAGTGTGTTCGAGTGATTGGGTGTGTGTGGCCAGTACGGGCCGGTCAAGGATTCCTGAAGATGATGCAAGATCGATATCACTTCTCATTAGATAACAGGAGAGCATAGGGGGAGGGTGCTGTGTTCTGTTTTGCTTCAGGTGTGATATCTAACTGTATAATATAATCAGCATAACTAGGACGCTCTTAAGATGATTTTGGTTTTGAATTTTCAGTTTGACAGGAAATGAGATGTCTATGATCCCTCGAGAGAGGACATGATTGTATTACCTTCACTATCTCGAAAACCTTAAGGTTATTTGGCCCTAGAATGCCTAGGTTGTTTATGTTGTCTAGATGTATAAAACTAAAACTAAATCCCAGCGGGGTATGCAGCTTATTATGGAAGTTATTTCCTGGTAGAATTTTCTTTAATGTCGAAAATTGTTAAATTGTGCTTCCTTCTTTTCTTTTTTCTTTTTTTGGCGATGTGATTTATGTAATTTACTGTATCCTCTGCTGGTTATAAATAAAGATTTAAAAAAAAAAAAAAAATCTAAAGAAGAACTCTGGTAAGTGCTGAAAGAAAACTGGTATAATATACCAGAAGATTACTTCAGAAAACTGCATTAAATGTGCTTAGTGCCAAGGGAGGTCACACTAAATACTGACTTTTGCCTGAAGAAGAAATTTTGTTCTGAAAATTCAATTTTTTTATATTTTGTGTATATATTTCCTATATTTTCTGTTTGTATCTTAATAAAGAGACAGGAAAATATGGATGGTCATTAAAACTTTGCTAAAACATCTAATGGTAGCCTAAGACTTTTGCACATTACTGTATACATAGGATAAAACTATCATTATGTATGTTACACTTATACATAGGATGGAACTATTATTATGTATGTTACACATATACATAGGATGGAACTATTATTATGTATGTTATACATATACATAGGATAGAACTATTATTATGTATGTTACACATATACATAGGATGGAACTATTATTATGTATGTTACACATATACATAGGATAGAACTATTATTATGTATGTTACACATATACATAGGATATAACAATCATTACCTATGTTACACTTCTTATACATAGGATGGAACTATTATTATGTATGTTACACATATACATAGGATAGAACTATTATTATGTATGTTACACATATACATAGGATATAACAATCATTACCTATATTACACATATACATAGGATGGAACTATTATTATGTATGTTACACATTTACATAGGAAAGAACTATTATTATGTATGTTACACATATACATAGGATATAACAATCATTACCTATGTTACACATTTACATAGGATGGAACTATTATTATGTATGTTACACATATACATAGGATATAACAATTATTACCTACGTTACACATATACATAGGATGGAACTATTATTATGTATGTTACACATATACATAGGATGGAACTATTATTATGTATGTTACACATTTACATAGGATAGAACTATTATTATGTATGTTACACATATACATAGGATATAACAATCATTACCTATGTTACACATATACATAGGATGGAAATATTATTATGTATGTTACACATTTACATAAGATAGAACTATTATTATGCATGTTACACTTATACATAGGATGGAACTATTATTATGTATGTTACACATATACATAGGATAGAACTATTATTATGTATGTTACACATATACATAGGATATAGCAATCATTACCTATGTTACACATTTACATAGGATGGAACTATTATTATGTATGTTACACATATACATAGGATAGAACTATTATTATGTATGTTACACATATTACATAGGATAGAACTATTATTATGTATGTTACACATTTACATAGGATAGAACTATTATTATGTATGTTACACATTTACATAGGATGAAACAATTATTATGTATGTTACACATATACATAGGATAAAACTATCATTACCTATGTTACACATATACATAGGATGGAACTATTATTATGTATGTTACACCTATACATAGGATGGAACTATTATTATGTATGTTACACATTTACATAGGATAGAACTATTATTATGTATGTTACACATATACATAGGATATAACAATCATTACCTATGTTACACATATACATAGGATGGAACTATTATTATGTATGTTACACATTTACATAGGAAAGAACTATTATTATGTATGTTACACATATACATAGGATTTAACAATCATTACCTATGTTACACATTTACATAGGATGGAACTATTATTATGTATGTTACACATATACATAGGATGGAACTATTATTATGTATGTTACACATTTACATAGAATAGAACTATTATTATGTATGTTACACATATACATAGGATATAACAATCATTACCTATGTTACACATATACATAGGATGGAAATATTATTATGTATGTTACACATTTACATAAGATAGAACTATTATTATGTATGTTACACTTATACATAGGATGGAACTATTATTATGTATGTTACACATATACATAGGATAGAACTATTATTATGTATGTTACACATATACATAGGATATAGCAATCATTACCTATGTTACACATTTACATAGGATGGAACTATTATTATGTATGTTACACATATACATAGGATAGAACTATTATTATGTATGTTACACATATACATAGGATAGAACTATTATTATGTATGTTACACATTTACATAGGATAGAACTATTATTATGTATGTTACACATTTACATAGGATGAAACAATTATTATGTATGTTACACATATACATAGGATAAAACTATCATTACCTATGTTACACATATACATAGGATAAAACTATCATTATGTATGTTACACTTATACATAGGATAAAACTATCATTATGTATGTTACACTTAAACATATACATAGGATAAAACTATCATTATGTATGTTACACATATACATAGGCTAAAACTATCATTATGTGTGTTACACTTACACATGTACGTAAGATAAAACTATTGTTATGTATGTTATACTTATACATAGGATAAAACTATCATTATGTATGTTGCACATATACATAGGATAAAACTATCATTATGTGTGTTACACTTACACATGTACGTAAGATAGGCTGACCATATTGCCGCTTTAAAAAGGGACACATATAAAAAATACACATGTCAGGGCTGTTTTCAGGACTGTTTAAAGAAATGCTTTGTATAAGAACCCTGACGTATGTATTTTTCATATGTGTTCCTTCTTAAAACGGCAATATGGTCAGCCTAACGTAAGATAAAACTATTGTTATGTATGTTACACTTATACATAGGATAAAACTATCATTATGTATGTTACACATATACATAGGATAAAACTATCATTATGTATGTTACACTTATACATAGGATAAAACTATAATTATGTATGTTACACATATACATAGGATAAAACTATCATTATGTATGTTACACTTACACATAGGATAAAACTATCATTATGTATGTTACACTTATACATAGGATAAAACTATCATTATGTATGTTACACATATACATAGGATAAAACTATGATTATGTATGTTACACTTATACATAGGATAAAACTATCATTATGTATGTTACACTTATACATAGGATAAAACTATCATTATGTATTTTACACTTATACATAGGATAAAACTATCATTATGTATGTTACAGTTATACATATACATAGGATAAAACTATTGTTATGTACATTACACTTATACATAGGATAAAACTATAATTATGTATTTAACACTTATACATAGGATAAAACTATTGTTATGTACGTTACACTTATACATAGGATAAAACTATTGTTATTTACGTTACACTTATACATAGGATAAAACTATCATTATGAATGTTACAGTTACATATATACATAGGATAAAACTATTGTTATGTACGTTACACTTATACATAAGATAAAACTATTGTTATGTACGTTACACTTATACATAAGATAAAACTATTGTTATGTACGTTACACTTATACATAAGATAAAACTATTGTTATGTACGTTACACTTATACATAAGATAAAACTATTGTTATGTACATTACTCTTATACATAGGATAACACTATCATTATGTATGTTACATTTATACATAGGATAAAACTATTGTTATGTATGTTACACTTATACGTAGGATAAAACTATCACACAGCATACATAGGGAAAAGCAACCACTTTGTATGTTACACTTATACATGTACATAGGATAAACTATAAATATGTATGTTTCACCTACACATATGCATAAGGTAGACTGTAAACCACAGAAGACATACAAGTAGATGCTCAATGGAAATCTAATTTAAACTAAAAGAGACAAGAAACCCAAACCTTTTCTTTCATGATTTAGTTGGCATGTTCAATTATAAAAACTTTTTCCAGTTCTATTATCAAATTAACTCCATTCTCTTGGTATCCTTTGTTAAAAAAAGTAGGTAGCCAAAGGGGTCGATTTATGAAGCTGCGGCGGACAGGGGTACACACACGTGCCCCTGTCCACCGCAGCTCGCCTCTGGCGGGCTGAATTCTGCTGACGGAATTCAGCATTGCACAGAAGCGCTATTTTGCGCTCGCGTGCCATCCCGTCCCCTACCCGCACACCGCCAATCATGGGCGGGAAGTAGCTGTCAATCTCCCAGGTTGGACGAGACCGGGCAGATTGAAATTTGCCACCTAAGAGGTGGTGAAAGGTTATGGAAGCAGTGGTCTGCTGACCGCTGCTTGTTTAATACAGTCTGAGGGTTCTCTTGTGAGAACCTGCAGTTGTAGGGGGTCGATGGCTGGTGAAAGTCTTTGATAAATCGACCCCTTAGGAGTGTGGACTTGTCTGAATCACTCTATAGGGCATATTTATCAAGATCCATATGGAGCTTGATGCCCCTTGTCTTAAGACTGTTGCTCCATAACTTTTCCGCCTGCTCTGAGGCCGTGGATAGAAATCAACCCAATCGAATATGATCGGGTTGATTGACACCACCTACTAGCGGCCGATTGGCTGCGAATCTGCAGGGGGCGGCATTGCACCAGCAGTTCACAAGAACTGCTGGTGCAATGATAAATGCCGACAGCGTTTAACAATGACTTCGTATCATGTCAGCTCGCACATTGATAAATATGGCAGAAGTTTTCAAAATGTTATACATTGTACAAACACTGCTGTCATCTAGTGGTCAAAAGCATTATTGCACAACTACTGACTTTTCGAGATATGTATGTGCACGCTACCTACCTAGGTATTCTCTTCAATAAATAATACAATAAAAACAATTTGATAATAGAAGAAAATTGGAAACTACAGAAATTAACAGGATTATTGCATTGTTAGTAATAGTAGACTCCCACTATGAGTTTAGATTCAAGATATCAGTTAATGGAGTATAAGAACCTATGTAGCCATGCCAGTGCATTCTAACTACAATTAGATGCATTTTTGTAATTTACTTGTGCACAGAAGAACATTTGCTAGTTCAACAAAGGGATTAGTACAAAATAAACAATGTTCTGTTAAATGACAAAAACAATGTGATATAAAGAAATAAAACAATGTACTTAAAAAAAACTAACAAAACACAAAAACATAATGCATACACAGAAATAAAGACCAACAGTAGGCACCTTGCCACAATACTACTATTGGTCATAACATTTCTTTCTTTTTACAGCACATGTAAACAAACAAATGTCTTGTGTAAGGATTAAATGACCTAGGAACTTGACGTTTATGCATTAGCCTGATTACAGTGTGTTTATGGTAATTGGATTAACAATCTAGTCATCAGATAAGTAGAGACTTGAATATCCAGGCCATTTTAGATAATGAAATCACCACATCTGAGTTTCTCCTGTGTTGGCTGCATATATAGAGAAGAAAATATTTAATTGTGGTAATATTTTGTATTATCCATATGAGTGATACTTTTGTACTGTTAATCTTCTGTAGATTCTAGAGATTATAGCCCTCACGTTTTGTAGTAATTTCAAGGTTTAATATATATATATATATATATATATATATTTATTTATCTGTCAGTCATAGTAATAGTATGTTTTATTTTAGATTATATTAAAGTAAATGAAAGTGTCTGTAGGGCATGAGTGTGTAGTGTGACAAATGGTATCAGCTGGTGTTTTATTTATTATCCTATTCAAATTTTTGTTTTGTATTATTTTTAATAGCTTTTGTTAAAATGTATAAACTTTCAGGACCAATTACGTTATCAGGTAAGTGAAACCTTATTGTGACAAACAAAAGATCTGTGATTTTTTTTTCACTGAAAGGTTTCACCTACTATAATCAGTTTCTGTCTCTCAAAAGCCTCTGTTGCATATTGTAACTTATTTCTCATGTGAGGTTTTGATATATATAAATGATATACTTTTTGGCTGTTGTTTCACCAGATATTTAAAAGACTACCAAACCCAGTAGAATTGCATGATCAATAAATGCATTATAAAGAGAGAATGCACAAGGACTTAGTTTGAATTTCAAATAATATAAGATTTTTTTCTGACAAATGTCAGTTAGTTACATTTTCCTTCCTAATGCATCATGTGACGGCCATCAGTCAGTCACAAAATGCATATATGTATATCCAGTGAATCTTGCACATGTTCAGAAGGCGCTGGTTCCTCGGAAAGTATGCACATAAAAAGATTGAGTACATTTAGATAATGCAAGTGAACTGGAAAGTTGTTTAAAATTGTGTATTCTATCTGAATCTTGAAAGTTTAATTTTGACTTGACTGTCCCTTAAAAACAACATTATAATCATGTTTTGTTTTCATATGTTGCAAAGTTCTTATGCTTGTGAAGTCATACCACTATCTACTAATTGGGCTGTGGGTGTCCTAGTTATCAGCCAGTGAGCTTCTATCTAATAAACTAGGCATTCATTCCCCGATAGTTTCAAAATCAAAATGAGAAATCTGTAACTTAACCTTTTTTAAGGCAAGACTATTTTTAAAGTGTTTAAATAGTGCTCTTTCATATACATTCAGATACATGATAGGAATGTGTTAAGTTTGATTTTTCCTTAACAATGCAATACATTACAATTAGTTTGAATTGCATTATAATCATCCATAAATATGATCCATACATTATTGTGTATTTTAAACATAATTTAGTCTAATATATTTATGAATTTTTGTTTGCTATATTCTAACTGTACATATTTTTTAATTAAAGGCAACAACAAGTGTAATTAATTTATTTCCTAGATTATAAATATGAATCATTGTATTACATTCACATATATTGTAATCCATTTTCCTATCTAAAAATGTTTTTGCTTGTTTTGCTACTGGTTGGTAATTTAATGTACTTTGTAATATCATGAGACAATTTTATTTTTAATAAACCCCTTATTATTTAATATATTATTTTCTACTAATTTATTCCAAGTTCTAAGCAAAATGCTTTTTTATTTTAAACAGAAAAGGCCACTTCTTAATCCTTTTCTTCTATGCACTTTTGTCTATATTCATTTATTAAATATTGGTAATTGGTAAAAATTAAACTTGCCTGATTCAAATAGAGATGTAATTTAAGAGATTTCTAAATTCACTTCTATTATCAAATGTACTTTATTTGCTTGGTATCTTTTGTTGAAAAGCATATGCACATATCATTTGCAGCAGTAATACACTACTGGTAGCTAGCTTGTGATTGGTGGCTATACACACTTGTCTTTTGTCATTGGCTCACCAGGTGTACTCAGCTAGCTCCCAGTAGTGCATTGCTGCTCGGGAGCTATCTTTAACTTTGTTTTTAATCCACTTGCAAACCCAGTTATATACAATTATAAAAAGCTCCAACATTTCAGAGCATTTTCTTTTTGCACTTTTATATTCCTTTAAATTCAGAATGGAGGGGTCAATTTATAGTAATTGCATTGTTATTTAATAAACACTATATTTAAATATGTTATCATATATATCAACATTTAAGTATGCTTTGCCTGAGAAATCACAATGTTAAAGCTGTTCTCTTACTTTAACCCTTTGCAAGTGCGAGAAGCTCTGCCTCTTCACACTCGGAGCGGCCATCTTGGAGTTTGTTTTCTCACACACTTGAAGCAGTGCACACTCACATGTCAGTGATATTATTGTCTCCTTGACAAGCCTTATTGTACACTTCAATTTAAAGTGTAGAATACAGAGCAGGAGCTGTATGTTTTTTTGCAATGGCTGCATTGTTCTTTATTATTCCTGATGCGATCGCTACTTGATCCGGGAATTGGAGTGACCCGGCCGGCACCAATAAAGGGGCATGTACCGTGTAAGAACTGCAGCTGCAGGCAGACCCTTGGGAGCGGAGCGGCGGGGGAAATGGCAGTTAGCGCTGGGCATCATTAGCAAATATGCAGCTACAATATAGGGCTCAGTAGTCAGTGATTTCTTGCTTAGAGTCAGACAGAGTTGTTAGCGCTGGGCACCATTATATGCAGCTTCCGGATTTGTAGGGCTTACCTGCTTAGCGGCTAGCGCAATTTCTTGATGAGACAGAGTGACTGTTCAGCTTCCTACTGAGGCTGCAAAAAGTGCTGCCCCCCTCATTCTGCCGCCCTAGGCACTGGCCTTGTTGGCTTAGGCAGTAATACGCCCCTGTCCTGAGGGCTATTTGCTATGTAACTTTTAAACTGTGTACTAAAAGAACTGCAAATGTATAAAACCTCTGCTTTCTGTTGTGCAAGCTAAACCAAAGGCACAGCTTCAAAAGTCTGTAACAACACTGATCTGTGAAAAGACACTGCTTCTATCCCATGATGCAACTTGCGTGCTACAAGATGGCAGCGCCCAGTATAAAGATACAGAGCTTTATCAACTGGTTTCTGTTAAGGTGCAGGCACAGGAGGAAAAACATTAGTTTAGAGTGGTGAGTGGTAACCATGTTACTTTATTTGTACCCAGCTATTTAATGTTAATGTCCCTTCATATGTAAACTAATACAGCAGTTTTTGCTGTCACCTGGTAAGAAATGATTGTTTTATGCAGAACAGGAACATACATTAAAACATGTGTATTACATTTTGAAATGGCCTCTTTTAAATGAAACAAACCAAAAATGTGCACTTTTTTCTTTTATAAAATAATTCACACCCACTATTTTGCCACCTTCAGAGCAGGATCATTTATAATATTGTTAAATGAGTCAGATTATAAATGAGATGTTACATGTTTCTTTAGAATAAGTAAAAAATGGAGAGCTCTGAGATCTCTTTTACACATAGTTGAGCATGCAGTAATGTTTAATACTTTATCATCAGCTTCTAACAGTGCTTTACCCGTTTGTGCGTTCAATGGAAACCGGGTGTAATTCTATTCTTTTAGGCTTCTAATTTTTTTTTATGGGACAGCTGGCCCATGGCTGCCAGTAATGATTAAAAACGTACCATCAGAAACAGTCCATAAGCTTAATGGGACATTATACACTCAAAACAAGATGGGGTATTTCAATAAAGGATATAAAGATAATAAACTTTGTCATTGACATGTATTTTCAATTTTGCCTCTAAAGCTGCTAAAAATGATAATAAAGTTGGAAGTAAGGTAACTACATAAGAATACGTCCGTAATACGGCTAGGCTATTGAGCAAGCATTTGTCCCTCACTCCCTAACAAGTACAAGCCCTGCAGGGACAGCTGTGAGCTGAGCGCTATACGTGATTCATAGGGATAATAAAAGCTTATACCTATATGTAATGTGT
This sequence comes from Bombina bombina, assembly GCF_027579735.1. Taxonomy (NCBI): domain Eukaryota; kingdom Metazoa; phylum Chordata; class Amphibia; order Anura; family Bombinatoridae; genus Bombina; species Bombina bombina. Next base: position 836,852,854 of record NC_069503.1, on the reverse strand, counting down.
GGGACAGACACATCGCACCAAGCAGCAGTTTACAGTGCAGTATAGGGCTATATTATGTGCGCTCTAAATATCCCAGCATAACGCTCACAGCTCTCCCTGCAGGGCTTGTACATGCCTCTGCTTTATCGCCAGCGTCTCCCTAAGCGGGTTGTCTGCTCTCACTAGGCGGGAGCTCGGTTCACCGCCATCAATCAGCTGGGATTAGCTTGCTTGCCCATGCTATGTTCTGTGTATGCTCAATTATTTTATAGGCTATTTGTACTGTGATTTTACATCTGCAACGGTAAATGATGATTGCGGCTGATGATGGATTCTGCAATAGTGTTATGAAATGACGTAACAAACACAAACCAATGGCTATGTTTTCACTTTCAAGACGGATTAAAAAAAACTATAATTTTTCAGCTCAGACTATGAACTAGTTGCAGGATATTGTTGAAACGTCATACTAATGCAATCACGTAATTCCATCCTGCAAATAGTTCAAAGTTTGAGCTGAAAAATTATATTTTTTTTTAGTCCGTCTTGAAAGTGAAAACATAGCCATTGGTTTGTGTTTGTTACGTCATTTCATAACACTATTGCAGAATCCATCATCAGCCGCAACCAGCATTTACCGTTGCAGATGTAAAATCACAGTACAAATAGCCTATAAAATAATTGAGCATACACAGAACACAGCATGAGCAAGCAAGCTAATCCCAGCTGATTGATGGCGGTGCAGCCGAGCTCCCGCCTAGTGAGAGCAGACAACCCGCTTAGGGAGACGCTGGCGATAAAGCAGAGGCATGTACAAGCCCTGCAGGGACAGCTGTGAGCGTTATTCTGGGATATTTAGAGCGCACATAATATAGCCCTATACTGCACTGTAAACTGCTGCTTGGTGCGATGTGTCTGTCCCACACATTACATATAGGTATAGGCTTTTATTATCCCTATGAATCACGTATAGCGCTCAGCTCACAGCTGTCCCTGCAGGGCTTGCACTTGTTAGGGAGTGAGGGACAAATGCTTGCTCAATAGCCTAGCCGTATTACGGACGTATTCTTATGTAGTTACCTTACTTCCAACTTTATTATCATTTTTAGCAGCTTTAGAGGCAAAATTGATAATACATGTCAATGACAATGTTTATTATCTTTATATCCTTTATTGAAATACCCCATCTTGTTTTGAGTGTATAATGTCCCTTTAAAGAGACATGAAACCCATATTTTTTTCTTTCATGATTTAGAAAGAGCATGCAATTATAACCAGATTTCTAATTTACTTCTGTTATCTATTTTGCTTCATTATCTTGATATCCTTTGCTGAAAAGCATATCTAAATATGCTCAGTAGCTGCTGATTGGTGGTTGCACATAGATGCCTTGTGTGGTTGGCTCACCCATGTGAATTGCTATTCCTTCAACAAAGGGTATCTAAAGAAATTAGATAATATAAGTAAATTGGAATGTTGTATAAAATTATATTGTCTATCTGAATCATGAAAGAAATTTTGGGGTTTAATGTCCCTTTAATGACTGCATTTTTGTTTTTGTTTTGCAACTTCACGCAAAACCATTTACGGCTCAATGGAAACAAACTCTCTGTTCTTAAAGTTTCATTTAGATGTCCCTTCAAAATGCCAACATTGTGTATCCATTTATACAATGCAAGTAACAATAAATCTACATTTTAAAATATTGTATTGAATATAGTGGGTTATCCTTTAATTCCTGAAATATAGAATATATTTGCTATTTTAACTCTTCTTTGCAACAATCAGAAGTCATTTGAAAAGTTTACATAAATCCTTGAATCACATGTAAGGAACATTTCCATAGTTACAATGAAATTATAATGTTGTATCATTGTTTTTTTACCTTCCACAGTAAGAAACATGAAATCTGTTTTATCCCTACTTGCATACCTGTTATGGATCAACTTCCTGCAAAGTTTTCCAGTATCTGAAAAAGAAGATGACGTTCGCAGAAAACAAATAAAAGGTACTCTTCTAATTACAGAAGCGGCTGCGTGACCTACAGATATCATATATAAAGCATATAAATGTTATTTTGTTATATCATGCACCATCAAATGAGTCAACTCTACCATCTAGTGGACAAATATAGCTATTGCAAATCACATCTAACTTTTGTACATGAATGTTTCATATGATGACATAGATGGAGGTTTTATTTTAATTGTCTGCACACTTCAATCACCTGTCCCCATGTATTTGCTTAAATATTTATTTAAAGGGACATTTTGGTGTACTCTGTTTTTGTATGCATATTTAAAATGTAACTGCATTTACAATACAAAACCTTCTTGTAGGCATTTTTAACTTACAGATCATAAAAGAGGCTCCTCTTCTAGGTGAAATCTGAGATGAAGTTAATTATTAATATTATTATTGTTAATATTATTTATATTTTTATGCGTACCAATGTTTACATGTTTCACTGATGTTAAAGGAATATGGAAGTCAAAACTGACCTTTCATGATTCAGACAGATCCTATTGGTCACCTTTGTTGAAAATCAGCATCTATATATATTGTGCTCAGGGCACGTGCACGCTCTTGAGCATTGCTCAGTGTGTTCTCATGGAATGAGCTAAGTTTTAACAAAAGATCCCATAAAAAAGGGTAAAAATGATCATAAAAATACGTTTGTTTAAAGGGACAGTCTAGGCCAAAAAAAACTTTCATGATTCAGATAGAGCATGTAATTTTAAACATTTTTCCAGTTTACTTTTATCAACAATTTTGCTTTGTTCTCTTGGTATTTTTAGTTGAAAGCTTAACCTAGGAGGTTCATATGCTAATTTCTTAGACCTTGAAGGCCACCTCTTTTCAGAATGCATTTTAACAGTTTTTCACCACTAGAGGGTGTTAGTTCATGTATTTCATATAGATAACACTGTGCTCGTGCACGTGAAGTTATCTGGGAGCAGCCACTGATTGGCTAAACTGCAAGTCTGTCAAAATAACTGAAATAAAGGGGCAGTTTGCAGAGGCTTAGATACAAGATAATCACAGAGGTTAAAAGTATATTAATATAACTGTGTTGGTTATGCAAAACTGGGCAATGGGTAATAAAGAGATTATCTATCTTTTAAAACAATAACAATTCTGGTGTAGACTGTCCCTTTAATTTTACTTCCATGTTCCTTTAATGCCAGTAGCTATTAGCATCTGTATGAAAATTGAACACTAATCCCGACCCCTAACACAATAAATTTATGGAATACACAGAATATTGGCACTATCTAATAAGTACTGTATTAATCCCTTTGAAACAACCGCTGCACCTTGTATATCAGCTGTAGCCAGTGGCTAGGCCATGCTATTTCTGCATGCATCAGCAGTGAGACACAATCCTACAGACCTGGAAGCACTTAGTGATGGCTGACATTAAAGGTATGGCAGCCGTTGTGAAGGAGTTAGATATCTGTAGGGAAATTTAACAGTAATCCCCCACCCCAAGCACAATAGGTTTATGGAATGCATGGGATATTTGCATGAATCTAATAAGTACAGCCCTTTATGAAGGGGTTGATACTTTTATGCACTGACTGATGATTTTATAAAAATACTTTGAGTAAATCCTTTTATCTTATGGGTTGTTTTTATAAAGTTTACTTAGAGTTTAGTTACATGGGTTTCCTACTGGTATAAATGAGAATTACCAGGATATTTACTTTAATGCAAAAGAATATTCTATTTGTCCTTGTAAGGTTTATATCTCTTGTACACAAAGCTTAGGTACAAAGTATAACTGTTATACACTGTGACACCTGAATTAAATACAGTGAAACAGTATTTGGGGTTGTAGATATGGTGATATCCTCATGTTAAACTGAATAGGTCTCAGCCATTTTATTCATTATGTTTTTCTTATTGTTTTCTATTTCCCGGATTGGTGCACAGTTATCTCTAAATTAGGTGAGGAATACGTTGAACAAGAAGTAAGAAAAGCTTTGACTGGAATGAAGCAAATGAAAGACATTGTAGAGATAAATGAACAGAAGCATGAGAATATAATAAAGTCTCTAAAGACAACAACAGAAGAAAAACTGGTAGGTAAAAACTAACAAAAAAATATGTCACTACCCACAAATCCATAGTAGCTTCACACATGACTTTTAATAATAATGCAAAATTATGTTGTATATTCATAGGTTTATATCTATATAAATATATATATATACATATACATTTTTACTGAGACTAAAATATTGACAATTGTTAAATGATGACAAGTCCAAAGAAAGACGACACAGCAAAATAACTCAAAATCAACTCATATTTTGTTGAATTGTCCATATTGGAGAAATTGCTCTGATGTCTCTGCAAATAGTTTCCCTTTTCTATACACGCTTTATCTTTACAAAGTGATACTGGGGTCATATACAATTCAAATACACACATTGGTACTGCAGTCTACCATAAAATGTCTTTATTTCACATCATGCATGTGTAAGATACACATTTAGCTGCTTAATATAACAGCCCTAGACTTTTTTAGGGCTCCTCACCCTTTCTCAAATGAATATAAAAATACTTATAATATAATATAATCTTATATTTCGGGGGCGGAGCCGGCCAAGAACCAGCATGGTCGCTTCTTTGTGAAGCTCCATGTGGCAAACCCCTTGAGAGCAATATGTAGATCTCAGAAGCAGCCTAACGCTACTCCAAATGACTCGCAGAAGAGGATGAAGATAAGGGGTAACATTTAAACAACAACAACTTCTACTACCTACACCAGCCTAAACATCTGATACGTTAGGGCGCCATATTTTATAACTGCGCAACGCACAATACACCAGGCTGACAGCTGCCACAACCACAAGTAGCAAGATAACGGGCTGACACAGCTCACGCATCAGTACACAAACTCTGGCTTACAAAGCAGCCAATTAACCTCCAGTCGCTCCGGCACTGCTGGAAACAGAGAAGTCGCTGAAATCAGGCTGCATACACGGCAATATAAACGGCCTTGCCGTTGTATCACCAGGATTACCGCATTTAGGAGAGACCAACAACCTGTTAAGGTAACAACTCCAGCAACACTATAAAGCAGTATCTTAGTTGCTGCAGCTGAATGACAACACAGGTCCTCACTCCTACATTAAAGCCTTACACTACAGAACCCTATTTGCCAAACAGTCTATTGGCATATGCATAATCAAATACTCGACAGGACCATCCAAGGTGTTATAAACAACCCACACAGAATAACTAAATAGGGGTTAAAAGAAAAATTTTAAACGAGCATACAAAATAGTATATCTGAAATATAATACAACCTCTACACATACTCACTTTGAGGAACGAATTTCACACTTTATTCAGACCTTTTCTGGACATAACATCCAGCTATAATCCTATCTCAGAAAACAAGGCACGCTCCTACGACTACAGACAAAGCTAACAACACAAACACACAGTCAAGCTCTAAAATGAACTCCTACTTCAAAACATTAGAGACACCCAGATCACCTAAACAGAAAAGTACAAGGAGCGCCTAAAGCACAAGGCAAAGGTAAAAAATGGCTATTGAGGTTACATTAAAACATATACATTTATTAAAGAAAAAACAGATTACCATGGATCCATGTTACAAATCTGAGTTAAATGTTAAAATCGTTAAAATATGTGAGTATATATACATACTGTATGTGTATAGTAGCTATCAGGAAACAATAAATAAACCTGATAGATTAAACCTGGTAAAGGATGACACTAATATTGGTATGTCCAAAAACCACATGGTTAGATACAAAGTCCAAATATCAGAATGGTTTCCTTAAGGTGCACCTATGGGTGGATGTAGGAAGTGGTGTCTGTATTATATTTTATATCCAATAGTGAAAAAGAAAGAAAAAAGCAATACTGGTATGCTTGAGGGATAATTGTGAAGCTCACAATACAAAAATAAAAAATGTGAAAAAATGTGGAAAAAATACCCAGATCACCACAATCAGAAAACAGCAACGATGGATGGGACACTACCTCCCCTCACTTTGAAAATGACCTCCCTTTAACAAGGGCTGACTTACATTTCTACCAACTAAAGAGGACTTATTTTACACTACAAGTTAGCCAATTAATTAAAGATGGTCTGGCAGACGTCAAAAGGGATATCAAAAATTAAGGTAACAGGGTCCTCCAACTTGAGGAACACGCAGAGGAAATGTCTGAATCCTCCATCCTAACTAATATGCAAATCCAACAACAAGCTATTGAAATCACCCAATTACAAACACAAATCGAAGATCTGGACCTACACGGCTGGCGCCAAAACCTTAGAATCAGAGGGATCTCTGAAACCATACCTCCCACAGCGCTGCCACAATACATGCACAATTTATTCTGCTTCCTCCTAGAAAGCAAAGAAGAAGTTGACATCTCACTAGATAGGGTGAATAGAGCACTGAGACCCAAACCACCGGCTTCGGCCCCACCAAGAGAAGTTGTACTTTGCTGCCATAATTTCAAAGACAAGGAGAAAATTCACATCTGCAAGATCTAGGAGTCCCCTTCCGGTGGTGTTTCGCTTTTTCTCTTAAAGTCTTGGAAGACAACAAAGAAGCCATCTACAGAGACCCTAAAGACCTTGAACAGTTTTGTTTGCAGTTACATATCCCACAACCAGTTCTTCCACAGACTGAAGAACCAGTTCCTGACAATCAAACAGCTAAAACCACTCAACCAAACCCACAACGCCAGAAATGGTTCTCCACCCCCAAAAAACGCAGAACCACCATCTCAGCAACTAAGCAACCAAACGCTCAAACCAAACATCCACCATGAGACTGCACCCTTTTCTTCCCTACCAACCAAATAATGAGCCACCATGGCTGAACTCAGGACTGTCCGTTCCTACCTGAGACGTATGTATAAACATCTACACCCCACCCCTCTATTCCCTCTCCCTAAACTATGCTGTGAAAATGATATCACTACACAATAAACCCCCTTCCTCCCCACTACCCTCCCCTGAGTCATAGACTCTAAGAATTTGTAATACATTCCCCTCGAAAGACTCTCAAGCGGTAGCTATAGCAGTTTTTCCTCACTGCTATATTACCCACAAACATTATGGGACAATCTACTAAGGACCCTCCTGTGTCTAGTTTAATGTTGAAATTCCCCATTTTGGGGCTTTGTTATTGGTTTAAAAATGTTTATTGTTTGTATAACCATGTTTTATTTCTCTATTACTTGCTCACCCATCTTAGACGTAATACCTGGTTGAATGCTCAAGCCTGTAAGGATGACGACGCGCTGCTTGCTCTACCCTATTTTCATCGGAACCCTGGGGAGGGTAAATACCCACATCAAATCACAGACCACATTGAAGGTAAGACACCTCTCACTAAGCTACCTACAACATACTCCCACATTAGACACAATGGGCACTAGAACACTACATATAATTTCCCATAATGCCAAAGGCCTTAACACCCCCACCAAGAGATCCATTGCTCTGCGATAGTTTACGAAACAGAAAAGTTCTATAGTTTTCATTCAGGAAACCCACTTTCCTAAAGCAAATGAACCCAAATTCTCATCCAGACACTTCCCAATAGGGTTTTTCAATTCCAATGAGAAAAAAAGGAATGGAGTGGGGATCCTCCTCAACCGTAACCTGCCCTTTCAATTACTCAATACCACATTACATACCGAAGGGAGAATACTAATCCTCGTAGGCCTAATATATAATAAACCAATAACTTTAGTCAATGTTTACGCCCCTAATTTTAATAAGGCCCGCTTCTTTAAACGCCTCCTATCTTTAGTACAAGAAACATGTAAAGAACGATTATTTTGGGTAGTGACTTGAACATAACCATGGACCCTATCCTAGACTCATCATCCTCTAATTCAAAAACACCCATACACCCACCAAACTCAGTAAACAATTGCTTCAGACAACTAGGACTAATTGACACATGGAGGGTACAACACCCCTTGCAACGAAACTACTTGTTTTATTCGCATCCCTGGTCTATGTACTCTAGAATAGACTACCTATATATTGACCAATCCAGCCTTTCTCTCCTCAAAGATACAGATATCGGTCCAACGTTGTGATCGGACCATTCCTTAATATCCTTATCAATAAATTAGCCGAATTCCCCAATACATCCATTCACATGGAGACTAGATAATTATCTATTACATCACCTCCCCCCACAATACAGGCATTAACAACCTCATTACATGAATACTTTCAGATCAATGCCACCCTGATACCTCCCCCCTCACCATTTGGGAAGCTCATAAAGCAGTGCTACGTGGTGAAAGCATTAAACATAAGGCTTTTCTCAAAAAATCATATGACACAGCAGTACACACATTGACGGTGCAACTACACTCCCTGGAATTACAACATCATATTAGCTTCCCTGACATCTACAAGAAATTAACTGAAAACCCTACTCTAAAGAGGTGCAAAAAAAAGCCTAACAGCTTAAGAAAAAATACTTTTATGAGGGAAACCGAATTGGCACACTCTTAGCTAAAGCTCTGAAAGACAGATCAGCTCTTACACATATTCACAAACTAAAATCCCAATCTGGGGACTACATATACGATAGCAGAACTATAGCAGACCATTTCAGTGACTTAAACAAGCAATTGTACAATCTTGACACCAATACCTTGCCAGAACACATAACCAACATGTTGGATTATATAGAGAAGGCTGACTTGAACTAATTGACTCTTGATCAGACCACTGACTTAGAGAAACCCATACGGAGATCCTAACTGCTAAAACAGACCTCCCCAGTGGCAAAAGCCCAGGCCCGGATAGCTTCACAAACATCTACTACAAAACCTTTAAAAATATTCTAGCCCCACACCTACTAACATTATTCCAAACTCTAGATAACAATTTGAAACTATCCCCAGACTCTTTAGCTGCACACATCTCCATTATTCTGAAACCTAATAAATCACAAGACGACCCAGGTAACTACCAACCTATCTCACTTCTAATGACAGACATTAAGATTTTAGGAAAAATTCTCGCTAATCGTACCAACTCTATTCTTAACGACATTATACATACAGATCAAGTAGGTTTTGTCCCCCGCCGTGAAGCCAGAGACAATACGATCAGAGCCCTAACACTAACAGCCTATGCCAAACACCACAACATAAATTTAGTGCTTATAGCCATAGATTCTGAAAAAGCATTCAACAGAACCAATTGGCAATTCCTTATAGCATCATTAAAAACAATTGGCTTTGGACCCAAAATAATAAACAGGATCTTTAGTCTGTACACCCAACCCAGCGCTAGAGTAAAAGCTAACGGGATATTATCTAATCCCTTCCCAAAACGGAACCCATCAGGGATGCCTCCTTTCCCCTATTTTATTTATCTTAACAATGTTCTGGCCTCCCATAGCCGTAAAAACAAGAATATTAAAGGAATCTCCTTTGGCCCTCATGAATTCAAAATAGCTATGTATGCAGACGATATCCTCTTTTTAGAGTCCTCTCCCTTTGTATCTATTTCGGTGGTACTTCGAGAATTATATCAATTTGGCCAATTCTCAAATTTTTTAGTTAATAAACAAAAGTCTGAAATCTTAAATATCTCATTACCAAATTTAGAATTTCAATCCCTCTCCACAATATGCTCACTGTGTTTACAATCAGAGTCTATCAAATACCTAGGGATACATATATCTGCTAATCAACTAACCCTCTTTGACAAAAACTACAAATCTTTATTGAACAATACACAATGGGACCTTTCAACATGGGCCAACAGACCTCTTTCTTGGTGGGGATGAATGCAGGCAATAAAAATGACCAAATTATACATGCGACAGGAAGCAGGCACTGCATGTTCACAAGGACCCCTTATCCCCCCCTGGGAGACCTATCGTCTCGGGGGTGGGGTCCCTGTTTGAACCACTGGGGGCATGGTTAGATGAAATTTTACAACCTATAGCTAAAAAACAGCTATCCTATCTTAAAGATAGTGCCCGGCTCATTAAAATTCTGGACACCGTAAATTGGAAGGATGGTTATTCATGGGTTGTTATTGATGTGTGTTCACTTTATACCTGTATTCCTCAGGAATCAGGTGTAAAAGCAGTAGAATTTTTTTTACAAAGAGAGATGGATTTAAACAATTATACCAAACAATATGTGCGAGATGTTTTAAGATTCCTCCTCTCCCACAATTACTTTTGGTTTGATGGGTTGTTTTACAATCAGATATTTGGCACTGCCATGGGGGCTAAATTTGCCCCTGCATTTGCCAATTTATATGCCTCCTGGTGGGAGTTGTCACATATCTATAGTATACACAACCCTTGACTTGAAGACATTTTGTTAAACGTTCAAAATATATTGATGACCTGCTGGTCATTGTAAAAAAACCACTGAATGTAATAGAGTTTGACAAATTTTTGGAATATATTAATGTAAATTCATTTAACCTCAAATTTACAGGGATGTTTAGCACCAACAGTGTAAATTACTTAGATCTAACACTACAGACTAGTGAAAATAGTATTGTTACCAGCACTTTCCGTAAAGAAACGGCTGGTAACACTATTTTACACGCCACTTCCCAACACCCCACACATGTGGTCAAGGCTATACCTCACGGCCAATTTATTAGAATCCGCAGAAACACCAAGTCTGATGAAATATATGAGTCTCAATCACTAGATCTAAAAAATAGATGGATCCGTAGGGGCTATAATGCTAACAGCTTGGAAAAATGTTGAAAAAAAATTAAAACTTATAACAGAGTTTTTAAAACACAAAACCCAGATAAGAAAAAGGAGTCAAGTTTCAAAGATGCTATAGTTTTCACTACAGCGTATTCAAAACAATACCATGAGATCTTTAAAATTTAAAAAAAACATTCACACATTCTCTTAGGAGATGATATATTGAAACCTTTTATTAATAACATCAAATATGTCCCTAAAAAATCTAAAACATTAGGCCAAGCAATATCCCCCAGTCTAGTTATGAGAACCAATGTAAGAAAACAGGATTGGCTTAAACATAAGGGAAATTATTGATGCGGTAGGCGCAATTGCAACATGTGTACAACACATTCAGGAAGGTGACCAGTTCATGAGTACCAGCTCAGGAAATCAATTCACTATAGATTTCTATGCAAATTGTAGTACCACTTTTGTGGTTTACCTACTCACCTGCAATTTGTGCCAATTGCAGTATACAGGCCAAACCTCTAGGGAGGTTTGAAAAAGATTTAACGAACATACCAGAGACACCAAAAACTATAATAAAGATTCTGCAGTTGCTAACCACTTTAATGGTTACCATTTTACCAATGTGGCCAACATGAATATAAAAATTATTGACATCACAACAACATCCATAAGAGGGGGTAATAAATTAAAATTTTTGGAAAAAAAGGAATTATTCTGGATGTTAAAGTTAACAGACACGTTCACCTCTAGGGATGAACCGTGAGTGTGACATTAATTTTTTCATTGACAACTAAATTTAAATAAATACTAACTATTATAGCTGCAAGACAGATCCACTTTACCTTACCCATGTCATATATATCAATAATTAAAAATACATAAAAATACATATTTTTTGCATTTTTGGGTTTCCCTGCAAGCCTAAATCTGGCTTCAAACTTCTTATTTAATAGGCCTTTGTACCACATACAAAGTCTGAGTTTATAACCAACTTTGTTATCTACATAGGGAGGGGTAACCCCTGTTTAACCAATTTTCACAACATTAATTATAATTTTCAAGTATATTTTCTTCTATTTTGTTAATCTGCCAATGTATCACAGATATGTCATCTTTGTGAATTTATATTTATATTCATATTTCCATAATGTTAAATAGAGGTTCATTGCATTGTTTTTAAATATTTTTTTTAGGATGTACAAACTGAGTGACCTGTACCTTAAGGGGTTAACTAAGATTCAGCTGTTCGCATTAACTTAGTAAGAGTTTAACAGCCAATCAAATACAAGTTTCCCCTTTAAGTTCAGGCTGCTCTACATCCTAAACATGTCTATGAATAAGCGTCCTAAAGGGACTCGAAACTAGTCAGACAGCTTTTGTGTCTCCCACACTCCTGCCTTGTACTTTGTGCGTGCTTTACAGCGGATGTAGTTGTGTATTTTTTAATATTTTTCAATAAAGCATCATTTTGTTTTAAGGATTCCTTGATGCAGTGCCTGCTTCCTGTCGCATGTATAATTTGTACTAAGTCGCTTGGTTTCGCCACTGCTACTGCACTCCGTTTGTTCTAGTAGGTGGAACTTTTTCTCCTTTGACCAGCACTACTTCCGGTTCATTTGTCGGGTCCCCGGATGTTGCTTGGAACGTCGCCTGCATGTTTGTAAATAAAAATGACCACCCTCCCCCAGAATATTGTATGTACTCCAAACTATACCAATGCATATCCTAACTGGTTTATAAAATGTTTACAAGGCAGCATTAACTCCTTCGTGTGGGGGAAATGTAAGCCCAGAGATAGTAGAGACACGTTAAACAGGCCCACAACAGGGGGGGTGGGACTACCAAAAATTGAAGACTATTATTTAGCAGTAACACTGCAGAGAGTATTAGACTGGCACATTGCAGAAGAGTGCAAAGCTTGGGTATCGCTAGTATAGACATATACTCAATATATATATAAAACTTTAGTTAGCATTCTTGCCACAAATAAAGTGGTGATAAAACAACAAGAGAGGTCGTATTTAAAGAAATGCAGCCACTCACATTGTTAAGGACTCTACAAAAATCTAACTCTATCGATATCAATGCTATACAACGTGAATATGTTTATTAGCAGTGTAAAATAAATCAAGTTACATAATACTTACAATAAAATAACACTAAATCCTACAGTGTCCTGACTAGAAACGAATCAAGGACATCAAAGTCCATGAGAGGGGGTAATAATACGGACACCACACTTCATCCCAAGGCAACAGGGTGGATTACAGATGATGTTCCAGCAAATTGAGCTCCTCAATAGGATGTGGTTGTGTTTTCAATACAACCAAACAAAAGTTTAATCCAAGTTGGTGCCAAGCTGTAGTTATATTATGGGGTTGGAAAATGCACAAACGGCAATGTGCTAGGGGTATCTGAGACTGTGTTTGATCACCCCCGAACAGGCTATGAATTCACCTTGCCTCTATACCTCAAGCTCTGATATAAATGTGTCGGTGTGAGCTCTCCCCTTAAGACTGCTAGCTAGAGTGGGATTAGCCACCACAAATGCCAGCAGCTGAAAGGCAGGAATACTTCCACACAGCTCTACCGTTCACAAAGATCGGGCCAATTACTGCGGCTTCCACTGAAGAGACGGGTAGCAAAGAAGCTGTACACGCACATACCAGGCCAGAGTGCATACGTGCCCCAAATAGTTCCTCCTCTCACAAGGGCTGTCAGGAATTGTAGAATAACTGATGTAGAGCCAACAATCGTTTCACCTTTCCGGCTTCGTCAGGACTGATCCTTAGACTCGATCAAAACCACCTTATATATGGCAACTGTGTGTTGCCTTCCCCTGGAAATCCATATGGTAAATGTTTGTTCCTATTAGATATTGAATGTTGTTAAAATACATAGCAACATTGTAACTTGTATTATTTAAATCTTGAGTATAACTTATGATCCCAAATTAAACAATAATACTTATTCTTGACAATACTGCTAAAGTTATTAGAGGTAAAAAATTCCTCCTAAGATTAGGGGGAATTAGAGTGGGAACGAGCTAGGCCTCCCAATTATCCTTGCAGGCTAAACCTATGTGTCTTGGAAGGCAGTGCCTTGATACCATATATATATATCAGGAAAATATAAGAGAAAAAGAAAGAAGGTATCTTGTGGCACACTTGATTAGAGAGCCTAGGTGACCAAATATATATCAGAGTGGGCACTAGGATGAATATTATTTAAAACATAACTTTTATTAAATTGCCAACAATAAAAATTAAAATATACGTGGAAAATTAAAATAGGGTGTATTTGTTATTAATCATATGTGCAAAAAGGCAAATTGCCCACTGCCACATATCACACGTTTGAGGATAATGGGTTATCTATGGTCAAGTTATATACCATAAGGTCTGTGTTTATTCACACGCAGATCCTAATGCCCCAATGTAGGTACATTTATATTGAGTGCTAAATATACCATTAGGGTCTATATTTGTTCACATGCATTCCTCATATACCAATGTGAGTTCACTTATGTTAAATGTCAAATACCCCTAGCAATGACATCAACTGTCATAAATATTGTTAGTTAAAAGTTAAAATCAGGATACAAATAAGTGAGTTATTTGGGGCCACACAAATATCATGGAGTTAAACGTTGCTCTCCTAGCGCTATAAGGAGAAAAGAATTCTCTCATATATAAGTAAGGCTTAAGGAGTCGTATGGTGAATGCACAATTGGTTTGTGTTATCTAGATAAATATGGTAGGAGAGGCCAAATGCTTGTGGATATCTAGGGGGGCGCAATTAGGTAGCAAGCGCACCCCTCAGGCAAGCTCTACCAGTGAGGTTTAATTTAGCAGCAGTATCAGCATTGTTAGCCCCAACGTTTATAGTTCAAGCTAGTATTGTGCCCAACGGCTGCAGCCTTGAAATTATATTTAAATTACTAGGTATGGCCAACAGGTCTGTGTAGCAACGTTATATTGTCACCCCAAGGATAATTCTTTTATAACCATATTATTCTGGAAGTGGATCCCAAAAAACACAAGTTTGCACTGTATGCAAAAAAGTTGCTTCTCTAGCAAGGAAGGAGGGAAGTAATTCCCCAAATCGTGCCAAAGTAAATATCAAGTATCTTTAGCTTAAAAAACAGGGTGAAGTGTGGGGTGTACTGCTTTGTCAAAGGCCTTTGACAAAGCAGTAGGAGAAACGGGCGTCAGGCGTTCGCTCTGCTTCTCTGCATGTGAAATCATTTTAGACAGATTTAATAACCTTTGTTGGCTGATTATCAGCAATTTAGCTTAAAATAATTGCGGGCAATGAATGGGGTTTAGTTTATTAACGGATATCGCTCAAATTTGTGAGAAATTAATGGGCAGCAATTGCTATCATAGGAGCTGAATAAGCACATAGTGCGGCACCCAGATAAACGGTGGTCCCGGTGTCTATTATTTATGTGACTTACATTGTTAAATACTATATCGTTAAATACACCCCACACTTCACCCTGTTTTTTAAGCTAAAGATACTTGATATTTACTTTGGCACGATTTGGGGAATTACTTCCCTCCTTCCTTGCTAGAGAAGAGACTTTTTTGCATACAGTGCAAACTTGTGTTTTTTGGGATCCACTTCCAGAATAATATGGTTATAAAAGAATTATCCTTGGGGTGACAATATAACGTTGCTACACAGACCTGTTGGCCATACCTAGTAATTTAAATATAATTTCAAGGCTGCAGCCGTTGGGCACAATACTAGCTTGAACTATAAACGTTGGGGCTAATAATGCTGATACTGCTGCTAAATTAAACCTCACTGGTAGAGCTTGCCTGAGGGGTGCGCTTGCTACCTAATTGCGCCCCCCTAGATATCCACAAGCATTTGGCCTCTCCTACCATATTTATCTAGATAACACAAACCAATTGTGCATTCACCATACGACTCCTTAAGCCTTACTTATATATGAGAGAATTCTTTTCTCCTTATAGCGCTAGGAGAGCAACGTTTAACTCCATGATATTTGTGTGGGCCCCAAATAACTCACTTATTTGTATCCTGATTTTAACTTTTAACTTACAATATTTATGACAGTTGATGTCATTGCTAGGGGTATTTGACATTTAACATAAGTGTACTCACATTGGGATATGAGGAATGCATGTGAACAAATATAGACCCTAATGGTATATTTAGCACTCAATATAAATCTACTTACATTGGGGCATTAGGATCTGCGTGTGAATAAACACAGACCTTATGGTATATCACTTGACCATAGATAACCCATTATCCTCAAACGTGTGATATATGGCAGTGGGCAATTTGCCTTTTTGCACATATGATTAATAACAAATACACCCTATTTTAATTTTCCACGTATATTTTAATTTTTATTTTTGGCAATTTAATAAAAGTTATGTTTTAAATAATATTCATCCTAGTGCCCACTCTGATATATATTTGGTCACCTAGGCTCTCTAATCAAGTGTGCCACAAGATACCTTCTTTCTTTTTCTCTTATATTTTCCTAATACTGCTAAAGTTATATGAAAGACTCAAAACTTCACAGTAAGATTCACTTAATTTATACTTATTTTGCTGTTGTTTGTCATACATAACAAATTATTGCATCTAGCATTGATACAGATAAAACCTTGGCTTTCACCTAATATATCATTTTTTATATACATATGGTATACAACATTTCTAAACCAAAGTTTAGTGATGTTCACAGTGAAAATGCAAATTATCAGATGACAAAATTTCAGAAAGACCTAAGTTATTAACCCAAAAAAGGAGAAAATAATAACTCTTCATTTAATCCACCTGGAGAGAGGGTATCAAAATTATAAATCCAATGACATCCATGTTTCAAGAGTATCTTATCAAGATACCCACCTCTTATGCCTAATTTAACTTTTTCAATCCCTATTAGGCTAAACATTCTAGGTGAGGAGTTGTGATATTTATGCGCTATGCTGGGTACCAAGTGAATTACACCCACCACAGTGCCAAAACCTCGATATCCACAAACAATTTTTCAAAAACTGGGACAACATAATATCCACCAGATCGCACATAACGACCAGCGGATCCCATTTATTCCCAATAGCGCTAAATGCAGAAATGGTCGGAGGCTTTGATAAACGATTTAAGAGACTGATTGAATGGGACTATACAGTCTCACTACTTAATGTTCTAGAGGCAGGCAAACTATTAGATAGAGACAAATTAGCAGAAACGGCTGATGGCAGATTTACCACCTGGTTGAAGTATGCACAACTACACCATTTCATACACACATCCCCCTTCAAAAAAGACCTTTTAAGACAACTCACACTTATGTCACAAACGCATTGCAATAAAAAGCCCTCTGTCCACCTCCCGCAAACTCCTCTTGACCAACCTTGAGACAACCACTCCTCCATACACAGGAAAATCGAACTTAGACCTAGACAAACAACTAGACCAGGGTACTCGGAATAGAATTTTCCGAGTAACCAAGAAATCTTCCTCATCCCCAAAAATATTATTATTAAATTACAAAATCCTTCTCCGGTGATACCCTGTCGAGATAAATTGCCATTTACCCAAACACATTGCGCAGATGCTGAACATGTAAGTGGTGGCATTGTAACAAAATCCAACCACTATGGACAGCTATAGAACTCCATTTCAAAAAAGTTTTCCCTAACAACTTCACACTCACACCCAATGTCGGACTGTTGAATGAACTACCAAAAATTCCATGCAAACTCAAATTGCTTATTTTATGAATAGGACTCAACAGTGCAAGATTATTAAGTGCCCGCAACTGGAAAACCCCCACCACTCCTACCAAAACTATGTGGACAGACGAGGTAAATGAGCTTTTCACCCTTGAAGAATACAGCCATCTTAAACGTAGTAAATTAGCTTTCTTCCAAGATGTCAGGTTCATCTGGGAAGAGTCACTCCTAAACTCTACTAGTCCACCAAATACTCCTCCTTCCATTACTAACATTACCCATACTACAAGCACTCCATAATCCAGCAAGATTCATTTATCCCCCGCAAGCAGCGCGTCAACATCAATGTCTACCCTAACGACATCAACCCTATCAAGGTCAGTGTCTACTTGAAATTTAATTTAGAATCTGTGAGATACGAGCAAGAAATATTTGTTAATTTTTTGTTCTTTTTTTTCTTTCTTTGTTCTTATGTTTCATGTTTATTCCTATACACACCTGTATATCTGCAAGTTAAGGATGTAAAACAAAATCCATTTGAGATATGTTTGGCATTTACTTTTAGGATGCAAATCTTTTTTATTTTTCGGTCATACTACGCATATTATAAACCCCATAGATTTAAATCTCTACATTATTACAGGTCCAAGAGTGACCAAGGTAGTTTGAGGGGATAGAAAATAAGGACTGCATATTTCTGAATACATGCTAAATCATTGAATATGACGAAAATGTTGACGTGTGAGTATTGTATTCTGGAAATTATATATTTGTAATGCCCTTGATAAAAAAAGCTTATATTTCCTCTCCGTTCAACAAGAAAGGAATACCTACAGCCAACCCAACCACGGCCCCAAACTGTCTCAACTCCATTTATGTCTCTACCCCACAGCTACTTGGCACCACCCCAAGATGCCTCACCTATGGTTGCTACTAGATATGAGTGAAATGCCGGATTTGGCATTAGTTTGCTAAACAAATATGTCCGCAGGCAGTAGCATTCAGCTATATTCTGTACCGGATACATCAGTGTAAAAGTGCAACACACAAAGATCTGTGCAAATCTAGATCTTTGTGTGTTGCACATTCATACTGATATATCTGGTGCTGCCTCATATTTGGCATTCGTTTAGCAAACAAATTCTGAATTCAAAATTTCACCCATAGTTACCACCCAGCCAGTATTTTACTTCAGGAGTGGCACACAGGAGTGTCTGAAACGTTTTACTTCAGGCCACTTGCAATTAGGCTTTCAACAGTGTTACAGTGCTGTGTGTATAAATGTAATGCGGCCTAAAAAAGGGTTATTGTACGTTTTTCATTCATGAAAATTATTGCATTGTTAGTCACATGTTAGGAATGGTAAATGATACAAAAACAAAGGATATTTATTCAAATATTTAAAACACTCTGTTTATAGTTAAGGAGAACCTTTCAAAAGTACATTAATTTTCTAAATGTTTATTTAAAATGTATTGTATGTTTTGTTTTCTCTTGGTATATGTTAATGTAATATTATTACCAAACTTCTGGATGAAACCTCCCCTAATAACAATCCAATAGAATGGCAACAATAACACTAGTCAGTTATTTTACACAATATAATTTATAAGCAGAAGCAATAATATGATTAATCTACATACAAATAACGTTTGCAATATGTAGTATGTAGTGCTATATGTAGTACGTATTTAGACTTCGTTTACCACTCATATTCAGGTATGACATAAACAAATCTGTAGAATTTGCAGAGTGGACAAGTTTATTATTTATGTGGTGAAAAAGAAGTGCAGAGTGCCACAAAAAAAATATATGAAAAAAAAATGTGTATAAGCAGCTGTTATAAATAAGGAACAAAATGAATAACGAGTGGTAACAGCGCTAAAAACAATGCAAATAGCTTATTGGTATATTGGTGTTTATTTGAAGTGTAAAAAAACACAACTTTAAATTCTCAAATATATACAACATATGCAAACATTGTTATAACCTCTATGCAGAGTAGACAATCCCAGCTTTGATTACGCTAGATGGTAATTGCTTATACACTTTAAGATGTGTTGCAAAATAATTGTACCTTAATACATCAATGCCTATGAGCAGTAAAGAACAATAGAAATTGTTCGCAATGATATCAATAAAAACATACATACAAAGATAAAAATATATTAAATAAAAAAATTAATTGAGTAAAAGTTAACAGCAAGTCGTAACCTACTGGTCTGGCCAGACAACTAAAAAAATATACTCACTACGCTTTTCTGGGCCACGCCCCTTCATCAGGTGTAGAGTGAGTAGGGTGCGACTAGCTGCTAAATACCCAAATGACAACCAATTTCCGGATTCGCTTAACCAATAGATTGTCTCCAGGTATTTTTTTTTAATTAAATGAGTTTTTATTGAGGTTGAGCATGTGAACATGCATTAACATACTGACAAGAATCATACATGCAAAAAAGATACAGAAGTCAGGTAATACATTATAACTTGAAAAGTAGAAGTAGTGATACAAATGGTTGTCAGACTATCTTGTCTTGAAACCTTGTTTTTTAAATAGGTATTAGCTTATTATAGTAGCTATTTTACTAGCCTCAAGAGGACATCCGATATAGGAAAATCATAGGTGTATGATAGCTACTGTGAAGGACCAATACGAGCCTGTTTCATAAGGTAAGGGGGGGGGGGAATACAACAATATACTAATAGTGAAAATGTTACTGAGATTATGTTGTAATTCAGGGGGTAAGTACCGCTCCATCAATTAAGATAGGGTATAGGGTGGGGGAAGGGAAGGCGGACTCTTTCATGGATTTAATGGTGCCAAGGGCTCCGTAGGTAAATTAGTTGCATCATGTGCAGAAATATACAGTCATTAATACAGATATCCAGTTCAGAAAAACATATAAATATGCGGTTGTGTATGTTATGTCTTAACTACAAGCCACAAGTATAACAAATAGGCAATGGGACCGTATAGGAATGTTACAGACTGTGACATCTATTATCCATACTCCACATACTTAATCAATCCTGATAATACGAAACATGCAAGCACTGGACAATCTGTATAAATTTCTGTTAGTAGAGTGAAAAAATACCCATATGGCCCATAAACTGGCTAGAAATAATCCTCATTGGGAACAGGAGGGGGACGGCTGCTACTGATGGAACTACTGCCAGATAACTGTTTGAAAAAAGCAGCAAGTTCACAATACTTTTTTCAGCGACCCTTAGAGGAGGCAAACCAGTATTCAATATTTACATTGACCTGAGAGTATAAGCAATGACATTATTGATATTCCTAACAAGAAGAGAGAACAAAATGTACCAATGGTCTTTAGCTATGATAGGTGACTTAAGGCACGGTGAGCAAAGTAATTAAGTGGGCATGTATTCACCTACATATTTGTATCTGGGTTATACAGCTAATGAAAAGATAATGTGCTAGATCATGACAAACCAACATTTAAGGCTGCTTGGAAAATATATATATCATAGGAATAAAGAATAACATTGTGAGACTTGACATATGTATAAAAAGCCCTCAAAAAAGATTCTGTGTCAAAGGCTTACTAGAACAATTCACGCTGTAAGTCATAGGCATTCTGGGCTTAATAAGAAGACCCAAAGAAAACTTTGATGCGAAAGCTGCATAATATTGTGTACTCCCCAGGATAGCATTGCTGCAATCATTAGCCCTACATACCCAAATGTGTCAGAGAAAAATGTTTATAACGAAGTCCAATAAGTAGTCCATGAACTGATTTGAAAATAAAAATTGCACAACACACATGTAGAACTCTAAATAGTATCGGCAATCATCAGCAAGGGGCATCTTCTTAGCTATCAGGTGCCATTCTCAACCTGAGACAAAGAGATCAGCCCACGCCGAAGACATGGCCAATATAACATACAGACATGGAACTTTTAGCCTATTCCAGCTCTCTTGCTTGTGATATTTAGCAACGTCAAATTGGAGGACAAGAAATTTTCCCTCAAGGAGCGGTCTTTAGCCCGACTCACCAAGGCCCGGATGAATGCATCTTCATTTTCCCCCACTATGCTGGGCTGAGCTTCTTGCATTACAGGAGATTGTTGTCTCTCATGTACCTCAAGACCTGCAGGCACAATAGAGACTCCCGAGCAACCCTCTTTTCCACAGCGGGACAAATTGACCTCCAGCCCCAACAGGCTGGCTGTATCCCCCGGGGCAGAGGTGTCTTCAGGGTCACGCTGGCATGGGAGATTTGTGGTGTGAAAGCACATATTGTGCAGAGGAATGTCCTGTATCTGCTCATCTGGCATGTCCTCTTGTGTAGGGGGTACATCAATATAACCTTCACCCTCTGCGGCTGTGTATTTGATGTAGGCTGAGAGCTGGGTGAATCTAGCTGTCATCCGCTGTTCAAACTCGTTCAAGAGGGCCTTCACTGCATCACGGTCTTCCCTCATGGTCTCTAGAGATCACTCCCCTATGTCTCCAAGTATGAGTGGCGAATAGTAGGTGGACAGGTAATTAACTCTCCTGTGAGTATAGCGGGTACATTTTAGATACTAGAGAAGATTGCGTCCATGCTGTCTCGTTAGGCGTCATGGGCCCTAGCCCTTGACGCTGCTAAGGTAGAACCGGAATCAATAAATATCCGATTGTTGCTCCCTAGAGGTCTGAAGAGTGTAGCTATCTCTAATCATGGAACTTTTTGGCAATTTACTCTGACATAAAATTAGTTATTTGCCCATTTTGATGAATTTTAGCAGAGGAGCTCCAGGCACACACGTCTGTTCTCCTTGCTGGCAAGCTCCGCCCCCCATCTCCGGGTATTTTTAACTAACAAAATGCTCTAAAATAAAAAAAAATCGTTAAAATGGGCATAATATTAGTAATTCCCTATTCGTCAACATATACATATGCTTATCCCAGGCGATAATACTAAGATCTCAATATATATTGACCACACATCTAGGCATTGCAATACATATTAATACATAAGAAATAAGACACAGACACAGAAATATGGGTGGAAAAGGCCGCAGCCCGCATTTATTATTAAGTTAAATGAAGATAAAACTTTATTAAAATACACAAACTTCATTTAAAGGTGCTTGCCCTAAAACACAAGACGTGCCTTCCCTTGGCTCTCAGCCAGGCACGCCCCCAGCCATAACCTCTCCCCATATCTGAGGAGGTACCCACAATAATTATTTAAATTTTTAGGCTAGCACCCTGCCACTGCACGAATTACAGTCGTGCACCAACCCACAGGGCTAAGGCTTTTTTCACCCCCTCGCTTAAATTAAAATTGAATAGATGGAGCCCGATTTCGTTAAGGTGCACACCGTCTTTTAAAAAGAAACATCTGCCAGCCTCTCCTTCAAATTCAACATGATGAATTGCACAACCACCCAACCTAGCCACAAAGCTGGATATAGTCCTATTAACTTTCTTTCTTGAACCATCCAATCTCCTAGCATCCCATGCTGATCTCCAGCAAAGTCTACATTGTATATCAGACCATACTATCGTGATAAGAGGAAATAACTCCCTCAATCTCATAATATCCCACTTAATCATATCTATTAACGACTTCTGAGCCATAAAACCAAGGTCATTGCCCACCGCATGAATGATTAGAATATCTGGAGGATGAAAAAGTCTAGCCCAACTAATAACTTGCCCTACCAACTGTTCGCATTTCATACCCCTAATGCCAAACCATTTAATAAAAACTTGCTCAGACGAACAACTAAGCTGCGACCCAGCATCTTTACATGAAGCCGCTTTTCTCGCCCAGTAAATATAGGAGTGGCCCACGATCCAACAATGCGGGGGACCTGCTGAAACAAAAAACTATCACACTAAATCTGGCCTAACATATAACTTGAAACATCCAGATTTCCACCTTCCAATCCTCTTCACCACACCGTCATTCAAACCCATGATGCTGGCTTCCGTTGCTGCCCCAATTCTGAATGAATGGCAACCAAAATCCCTAGCATCAATACCAACCACCTTTAAAGTTTTCTTCATCACCGATTCAAACTGGAAGCGAGATAAAGAAGTCCCATCTTCATGAATTAACAGCGCTCCATCTACCATACAACTCCTAAAATGTAGAAATTCTCTAACTGCCGTAACAGGGCAGCACCCCCCCCCCCCAATTTCTCTTAAACTAATCCAACAACCTTTACCTTCCTGATCAGTTTTCGATTTCTTTAACCATAACATATTTTCATGAGAGCTCAAAACAACATCACGTAAATCAAAACCACCTTGACTCCAACGATTCGCAGAAACCAACTCTGAAACTCTAAAAGCCCCCAAAAATGCCAACAAAAATGCTACTCTAAATAATAACACTTCAAACTCAGAAAAACAAACCATAGGTAAAGCCAAAACCATTTTCTCCAAAATAGAGAAAACCAAACGCCGCCTCTTATCCACCACCACCTTTCTTCTTAACAAACTTCTAACTGCCATATGAACACAAAAATTCTTAAACAAATCAATCCATCCTAAAATTTTAAACAAAAAAGGATAATGCAGCCATGTTCCGCTTAACCACAGATTTAGAAAAATTTTTATCTTTCCATTCTTCTACCCAATCCAAAAGTAAACTCACCTCTTAAACAAACTTATCTTTCACCACTAGTTTATTAAGCCATTGCACCCAAACAGACACATAGGCATTCCATGTACTAGGAGCTAAGGCTCCCCTCACCAAACTCAAGACTCTAGAAAATTCAGGTGCCACATTTCCTCCGGGCAAGTAGCACCCAACGTGTCTGCATCCGGAACTGCTTCTCGGAACCTCCACCACTGAACACGAGAAAGAGCATCAGCCCCTACATTCTCCTTTCCAGGAACATGAATGGCTCTAAAATACACATTATGCTTCAGACATTTGAAGACAAACATTCTGATAAGCCCAATTACCGGTTTTGAACTGGATGATAAACGGTTGATTGCAAAGACAACCCCCAAGTTATAAGAATGAAAGACCACTTTTCTGTTTTCAAACTCACAACCCCAAATCTTTAAAGCTACCACTAATGGGAATAATTCCAGAAAAACAAGGTTTTTGGTTAAACCAGCTACTGCCCAAGGCTCAGGCCACTCACCAGAACACCATTTGCGTCCAAACAAAGCACCGAAACCATGTGCTCCAGAAGCATCAGTGAATAGATGAAGTTCACTGTTTAAAACTTCAGCAGACTGAATCAAAGAATTGCCATTGAAATCCTTTAAAAAGGCCTTCCACACGCGTAAATCTTCCTTAACTTGAGCCGACAAACAGATCCTAAAATGAGGAATCTTAACCCCAACCGTTGCCAAAGACAATCTCCTGCAGAAAATTCTACCAACAGGAATTATTTTACAAGCAAAATTTAGCTTGCCTACTAAAGATTGAATTTCCCTCAAAGAGAGCTTCTTTCTCTTGAGAGCCGAATCAATAGAAAATACCAAATCTTGTCCTCCGGAAGCCTGCATTCCATAACCACCGTATCAATGCAAATGCCCAGAAAACTAATCACAGAGGAAGGGCATTCCGTTTTATCACTGGCTATTGGGATACCGAAATCCCTAGCCATAGCTACAAAAGCATCCATAAGGACCTGACACGAATTCATACCAGAAGGGCCAACAAAAAGAAAACCATCCAAATAATGGATAACCGATGACAGCCCCGAGATCTGTTTAACTACCCATTCCAAGAAACAACTAAATTTTTCAATTAAAGAACAAGAAATGGAGCAGCCCATAGGTAAACATAAGTCCACAAAATAAGAACCATCAACAAAACAGCCCAATAAATGATGACAAGAAGGATGGACAGGCAATAGCCTAAAAGCCGATTCAATATCCACTTTCGCCAACAAGGCGTTAGCACCCGCTTCCCTAACTAAGGACAAAGCCCTATCAAAAGAAGCATATCTCACCACGGAAAATTCTGGTTCAATTCCATCATTTACCAAAAAACCTTTTGGAAAAGACAAATGGTGGATTAGCCTATATTGATTCGGAACCTTCTTTGGAACAACACCCAAGGGGGACACCCTTAGATTATCAAATGGAGGAGCAGAAAAAGGGCCAACCATTCTGCCTAAAGAAACCTCTTTTTGAATTTTTTCCATCACCACTCCAGGAAAATCCCTAGCAGACTTAAGATTACCAGCGAAAACAGACTCAATACCTTCCACGAATGGAATAAAAAAGCCATCACTGAAACCCCTGTATAGAGTCTCTGCGTCAGGTGCCAAACCCCTCCTTCTACCGTATAACCTTAGCCAAGGCGCCATCCTTTCTACCTTCACTGGCGTCTTGGCCCTGAACAACACTATAGACCTTTGAGAAAGATTTAGCCCTCTTGAAACACTTGGCACTGGAATGAATTCCTCCACAAAAGGAACATTCATGCTTGTATTTACAAGCTGATCCAAATTTACAAACTCCCTCGTTGAACTGAAAACAGAGACCTTTCCTAAAGGCCACTGCTGATGATGCAGAAGAGGGAGCGCTGATAACTCCCCCTGGAACCCCGAAAGGGCTGCGCAGACCTTAAGGGAGTCATAAGCTCAAGCCATATTCCTATGTCCTTATCATCCCAACGCATCTCAGGCTGAACCGCCAAACGCTGATGGAACTGCTCGTCATACTTCCACCAAGCTAAACCACCATAAGTACGGCAAGCACTTGCTATCTCATCCAGATAACAAAAAAGAGAGGAACACAATTCTGGATTCTTCTCTCCAATCACACTAGCCAAAATGCAAAACAACTTTGACCAATTAGACAAAGTCTTCGGGATCTTCCTAAACCTTCTTCTATGTTCGTCATCCTCTTTCTTACCCGAATCACTCTTAGCATCATCCTTACTATCAAAGCTTTGATCCACAGGAAGAAGAGAAAATATCTCAACGAACTCTTGTCTCCAAATCTTCTCTTTAATCTCCTTAGATAAATGGATTCCCAAAGGCCCCACAGAACACAAACAAGGCCGTCTCAATGCTTGATCAGATAACCTAAACTGACTAACAACAGAACCTGATACAACAGAACCAGCCTGATCCAGGAGACCACCCCCAGATGCCACATTCTGAGAAACCCACACACCCACAGGACCAGAAGGGCCACTAACATTAGATTGTGAACTGCTTTCCATTTGAGAAACTAAATCCTTCAATCCTTTCAGCAACACTTCACACCTATCATCAGGGACACACACATTCTGCACAGGAACACTAAAACTACTCTCACCTGCATCATTCGAAACTTTAGAAGCCTCTTTAGATGTACTTGCTTCCTTCCTTGCGTCCAGGCGTATAGATTCACTTCCTTGCCTCGGACCAACTCTTTCTTTGTGACTCCTTTTCTCAGGAGTTCTAGATCTCCTGTATCTCCCTCTCTCCCTTGACTGTCTGTCCAGTGTTCCCCAGACAGACGTTTCTCTTGACTCCTGACTCTTTCTGATACTAATGGGCGACCGGGATCTTACCCGACGCCGTGCCACTGGAATCCTGGACCTTCCTTCCTGCCTTTTTCTTTCACCTGAACTTTCCTGTGACCGAGAGGATGCGTAATCCCTGTTAGCTAAACTTCTACCACTAGCAGCTATATTAACATCCCTAAACCCCTTACCAAGACTAGGCCTAACATAACCTTCTCTACTCTCAGCTAAAGGCAAATTCCTATCCACAATATTACCTTTAAAATTACCCCCCCCCCTTCTGGAACTAAAGCCCTAATCAATTGTGTTAACACATCAATACCCCCTACCTGTTCCGTAGTAACTGGTCCTGAACAAGATGCCGTCTGCTCCTCCTCATCTCCAAAGTCGCTGTATTGTTCTTCAATCCATAAGGAATCGCCATCCTCATACACGCTCCGATGAGCGACGTCACTCTGTCCTGATGTGCAGCACCTATCTTGTAAAACAGCTGTAGAGAAAGAAAAATTACCCTGCCTAACGGCAGCCCCCCTGACATCCTTAATTACCTGATTACCTGCACTAACCCTACCTCTGATAACCTGCCTGCTTCCCTTATCTAAACCAAAATTTTCTTTAGCTTTCTCCCCCCAATCTACTCTATCTAACAAAACATCCTGTGACTCGGCGTAGGCAGCTCCAGATACAGGCTCACAATGCTTAGTTTTAGCTGAAGCTTTTTTACCAGGCCCCCTAGCACCAGAGTCAATGAAAGTCAAGGCCCTTCTAGCACCCACACTCACAGGCCTCTCAACCACATTTGGCTCTGGCCTAGTGCCCGTTACTCTCCCTTTAACAATTTCCCCTTCAAAAGTCTCCCTGGCACCTTCATTGAGGGCCGTACGCTCCTGAAACTGAAAATTCCCAGGCCTTGAGGCCGTATTTCCCCTCCGGACATTATCACATGTTGTGCCTGCAACGGCCGTTACCTGTTCCCGATTTGGCGCCAAATTTGAAACGGCCTCATCATCAGAGTACCCTTCAACAGCCCCCATTGCCACCTCAAAGCCTTCCTGAATTGCACCGGATGCCTCGCTGCCACCTGTAAAAGAAAGAAAATTACCTGACCCAGGCTCCGACACCGGCAACCGTAACTCCTCCTGACCGCTGCAGTCTCCAGTCCCGCTCCGACGACTTCCGCCACATCCGGCCTTGCTCGCAACGGTGCCGCCCTGCACCGCGCGTGGAACAGAATCACCTCCTGCTGTTGAAGTCTTTGCCGCTCTTCTTCTTCTGCTACCGGACTCCTGCCTCCTTGCACTAGACGGACTGAGCCTCTTAGGCGGGCGGGACCTTCGCACAGGCCTGGATGCTCCTCCGCCCGCCGTAGTCGCATCTCCGGAACCGACGTTGTCTTCAGGAACCAGCCTCCTTTGGATCCAGTCAACTCCTTTCGTCTTCAACAGCTCCTGCACGGTGCCAAGGATCGCTTGAAAATCCGCCATCATAAGTATAAGAGACGCTTCCTTTTCAGGACTTCTTCCGACGCTGCTGAGGAAAAACTGAGCAACGGCGCAAATCGCCACGCCCCTACGCCTAGAGTGAGGTCACTGGCCCCTCCTCTCATAGGCACTCGACGGGGGCCTCATATCTCATTCGTTTTTAAGCTGATTAGAAACTCGAAAATAAAATTACATTCCTAATTTAGCTGAAACGATATACTAACTACAGATATTTTGACTGACAGAATGTTTGAAAATAAATCCGTCATCCAAACGTTATATAACCCTCTTAAAAACGGGCATTATATAAATAGATCTCTGTTAATAAATAACTGATAGTAAATGAATATATGTGCACTATTAGGCAATTGTACTTTTCACTATTAAGATACAATTATTTTGCAACCCATCTTAAAGTGTATAAGCAATTACCATCTAGGGCAGTGCTTTCCAAACTGTGTGTCGGGACACACTAGTGTGTCGGCAGCAGTGTGTAGGTGTGTCCCTGCAACAGCACAAATTTTTTTAAATTTATTTATTTTTTTGGTTTCTGACTTTTGCCTGCCTGCTACGCATATCACATGGTTGACACATGATTGATACCTTGTGGGTCACAGATCATCTTAACCAATTGGCGCAGCTCAGTGGGAACTGAAACTATTCCTATTGGCGGCACATTGGCTCCTGACTGCACGTGTAGTCTGCTTAATTGGCTTGTGACTGCATGTGTAGTCATTGAGTGGGACAGCAGTGTGTTTGCAGCGTGGGCAGTAGTCAATCAGACTCACCAAGCTCTGAGGGCGGCAGCTTAAACGCTGAGCTGAAGTCAGAAGTTAGTGGGGTTTTTTTGCAACTAGCTCCCAGTAGTGCATTGCTGCTCTTGCTCTTGATATAAGGATAGGAAGTGGAAACTTAAAAATGCTTGATGATGAAATGTGAGTGTCTTTATCTAATATTCCACCAAATATTCAGAAATTGTGTTCATCCCATCAACCTCATACATCCCATTAAAATAGTAAGTAGCTATTGGTGTTATTAAACATTTTTTTTAATTCTTGCACATACATACTGTTACTTGCAAATTTCATTATTATATAATTTATGTATGTGTCCGTATCTCTTAAAACAAGTTAGTTTAACCTCCTTTTTGCTAGTACAACTGAATTAATTACTGTGTCGCGAAATGATGTAGATCTAAAAAGTGTGTCACCAACATGAAAAGTTTGGAAAGCTCTGATCTAGGGTAATCAAAGCTGGGATTGTCTACTCTGCATAGAGGTTGTAACAATTTTTGCATATGTTGTATATATTTGAGAATTTAAAGTTGTGTTTTTTTACACTTCAAATAAACACCAATATTAATACCAATAAGCTGTTTGCATTACTTTAGCGCTGTTACCACTCGTTATTCATTTTGTTCTTTATTTATAACAGCTGCTTATACACATTTTTTTTCACATTTTTTTTTTGTGGCGCTCTGCACTTCTTTTTCATCACATAAATTATAAACTTGTCCACTCTGCAAATACTACAGATTTGTTTATTTAATTTAAAGTTGTGTTTTTTTACACTTCAAATAAACACCAATATTAATACCAATAAGCGGTTTGCATCCCTTTAGCGCTGTTACCACTCGTTATTTATTAAGTTTATTATTTAACTATGATCATTCTCACTGTAATATTTATTCTGTTACTGATAGTTACAGATTCCAAGCAATTTAAAATGGTAGCATTAAACAAAAAGACCATAACCTATATGTCAAAGAATATTATAAGCTTGAATATTTGAAATATGTTTTCTGACTATTATATTCCATTCAAAGAGAACACTAAGGTTGAAGAATGTATCAGAGACTATCTAAGCTAGAGTCTTACTAGTTTGTTTCTAAATGTCAGAGGAAATGGAATGTTTATGTATCTCCTGACATTGCTATCATGAGTGTTGCTCTACTGGACCAGATTGGATTCTTCAACATGGTTTTCTTGGAACACATTCTGTTTGAATAGGTAACATACTTGGCAGCTTTAAGACTATCACAGTTTGATTACATTTAAACTGCAGGCTTTAAAAGTAAACAACCATTAAAAAGGGATATTCCCACTAGGATTTTATAAAAGAAAACAAAAGTAAATGAACTATACTATCCTCATGATCCACTGAACTTTTTATGTTTCCCTTGCATTCACTTAAAGCAGAAGTCAGCATGGATAAATGGTGACTCTCTGCATGGGTCCCTGGTGTTTTTGATCTAAGTTAATGCAAAATGGTGAATTAAAAATGTGTATTTACTAATCTGAAGTGCTTATTTTCTTATACCACCATGGAACTGTACTTTAGCAATTACAGTTTTGTTTTTTCTTGCTTAGTTAACTACAGAATCAGTGGTAAAAAGGTAAAAAGGTGTGATGTTGACAATTTAGGTATACATGATATACTGTATATATATACATACAGTATACATTAATATATATATGTGTGTGTGTTTGTGTAAACACATTACCATTATAGGGGCAGATTATAAGTGAAGCACTATCATTAGTGTGAGGAGAGTAACACGATCGCAAGATCATGGAGTTCTTTATGCTCTAATCCATATTACAAGTGGTGCTGTTTAAAGTACCACAAATTTGTTTGCGTGAACTCGCTCAAACACAATCGCATTTAACGCTCAAACTTTTTAAGCGACCGGAAAGCTTTGGCCTAAACGTCCACACCTGCACATCGCAAACTAACCAACTACACTATAATCCTTAAACCACCACATCACAAACTAACCAACTATACTATTAACCCCTAACTGCCACACCCTCACATCGCAAACTAGCCCACTACACTATTAACACCTAAGCTGCTTGAAATATAAAATAACCTATCATTACTAGATATTGCTGTAGTTTAGTGTTGGTATATGTTATTTATTTTGGGGTGGGTTTTGTTTTTTAAGTAAGGTTTAAGAATAAGCATAACTGGGGGTCTTTTATTTATTTTTATGGTCATTTGATTGTTTTTTCTGTAATGGTAGTTTTCTTATTTTCTGTAAGGTTAATTTTTGTTTTGTTATTTACAGGTAATGTAATTTTTTGGGGGGGTAACAGGGGGTGTTAGGTTAGGGGGTATAGCTGGTTAGTGGGTTTAGATGTTAGTGGGTGTTGTAGCGATTTAGGGGTTAATGGTATAGTGGGTTACTTTGCGTGGGGGTTGTGGGGATTTTGGGGTTAATGGTGTAGTGGGTTACTTTGTGGTGGGGGTTGTGGTGGTTTAAGGGTTAATAGTGTAAAGGGGTAGTTTGCAGTGAGCTATGTGGAGGGTTAGGGGTAATAAGAGTACAGGGCTTATGGCGATTCGGGTTAGTGCGCTATTATAGATGTTCGTTTTTTTCTCCAACTTTTCTCTCTCCATTGAAGTGTATGGGAGAGTATGTTAACACAGTAATGATATTCTAATTTCTGCTCTTTGCACACATCAGGTTAGTGCACGAGCAAAAAAGATTAACTTTCAACTTGTAATACTCTCACTACCTGTTGCGCAAAAAGAGCAAAAGTGGAGCGGAGTTAGCGTGCGAGCAGGAGCGATAATTACTGCTCCACTCGTAATCTAGCCCATAATGTATTACCTGTTACAAAATTCTTTATGAGAAATGTATGGGGATTATTGCATATAACATATTAACATATGTTTTTCATTTTTTTGCAACTATGTTACATTGCAATCTATTTTTAGTTAGATTGTCTACATTGTAAACCTTATTTATTTAAACGTATCTTACCATCTTCATTAATTTTGGTATATACTGTATTGATTGTTCACAATGCACATATTTGGATTTGATTGCCTAGTACTTTGCTAAATATATTGCAATCTCTGTACCATCATTTGATTGCTTTCTGAATTACTTTGGTGCTTGCTATGATATTGAAATTTGGTTCTAGCTAACAAGGTATTTTATCTTAAACATCTTATCGTATATTTGTATTAACATGTCATTTATTTGTAAAGGCACTTTAAGAGAGAGAGAGAGGAGTGTTCTCTGTATTAGCCAATAAGATTTGTTTTTATCTTTTAAATAGTCACAGATGTTTAGCGACCAGCAGGCTATGATTACGGCCACCTACGGCCGAAACGCGTAAGCCGTTTGCTTACACTTCTCCTCTATGTGATGGTCCCACCGTGGTTTTTCCATTATGATTTTAACTTGGATGTATCAATAAATGTGAAGTTTTATCCTTAAGCGGACTTTGTTTTTTCTGGATTATCTTACCCCTGCAATGCTGTTGATTTCCGTGATTCTACTAGGGCTTTTTCGGATATGCCCTCCCCTATGACGTATCCAAACTCAGCTGCATTCAGTAGCAAGGCATTATCAGAAACAAACAACATCGAGGTGCATCCAACCCACTGCATGACCGCTAGCGGAGTTCGAAGAGATAAGCATGGACTTGGGTAAGAGGTATATTGTAAATCCTCCCCGTCTGGAGCAGCACCGTGAATACCTGTTATGCTTAGAGTTTAAAAACGTTTGCCTGTCGAGTGGTGGATTACAGGGTTGAGTGGCTTTATGGCACCATTGCTGTACTATGCATTATAGTTACTTGTGATATACAAGACCCTTATTAAACTTTGAGACCATTTTAATTTTTTTGATTGTTCTATATGTATTTACACATATAAACACATAAATACATATGTATATATATATATACAGTGGCGTCACTAGGGTTGGTGTCACCCGGTGCGGTAAGTTATGGTGTCACCCCCCCCCCCAGAAAGCAGACACACACAAAAACACAGGCAAACACACATACAAACACTCAGACACACTTAAAACATACTCAGATGCACACACAAACACTCGGAAACACACTCAGACACACACACAAAAACACACACACAAAAACACTGAGACACACACACACAAAAACACTGAGACACACACACACACACACAAAAACTCAGACACACACTTACAAAATATGTAACCTGCACTGCATTAATTATAAAGCGCATGCCTAGAGCTGCTCCCTGGCTCAGCAGAGCATCAAATGAAAGATAAACAGAGCACTCTAAAAATAAATCACTAAAGAAAAGTTTTAGGTGCAAACTATGAAAATTCTGCTCTCTGACTCTGTTCCAAGCCTGTCAGTGCACAGCCCCGGGTGGCGTGCCTACCGCTTCTTATGGCAAATCACCTCTGCACTCTGCCCACCCCCAGACCCCCGCCTGCCCTCCTACCTGTTCAGTGTGCACTTAGTGTACCGTAACCGTAATGGTCTGGTGGGCATCATACGTGTCTCCTTCATTTTAAAGACAGTGTCAAACAGTCATGCGGTCAGGTGCCAGGCATCCCCTCATGATTTGCCAGTTCCCGTTTAGAGAGACAGCACAGCAGTGAGTGACTCCACTGCTCCACATGTCACTGAGCAGTGAGCACAGATAGGCAGGCAGGTTTGGGCTAGCAGCGCAACTTTGCAAGCCCCACGGCATGCCCACAACATTCATAGCGAAATTGGGCAGGGGAGAAGCAAAGTACAAACAAGCAAAAGCAGCCGGGAAAACTATTTGTTGAAATTGCAGCACTGGCTCAAGGGGCAAAAAAATTGTGTGTCTACATCTTCCCCAGTCCCACCAATGTTCACAAATGCCAGCCCCTCTAATAAAAAAAAATCTATGCATCTCAACATTGTATTTCTTTGAATTTCAATAAAATGTAAAAAAAAAAAAAATTCTTTTTTTTTTGGTGTCACCCGGGTGCGGCCCGCCCCCCCCCTAGTGACGCCACTGTATATATAGACATATACATAAGTGCATTGGAGCCCTTTGCTATCAAGTACTGTCTACAACTCCATCATTACCCCTACCCCGCATACAGGATGTTTTGGGGTCACACTTGACTCAGATCTTTCTTTCACTCCTCACATTCAGTCCTTAGCTAAATCCTGCCGCTTCCACCTTAAAAACATCTCTAAAATTAGACATTTCCTTACACAAGACACAACTAAGATTTAAATCCACTCTTTCATCCTTTCCCACCTTGATTACTGCAACTCTATCCTCTCTGGCCTCCCCAGCTGAAACCTAGCTCCTTTACAATCCATAATGAATGCCTCTGCCAGGCTCATCTTCCTTACACACTGCTCTTCATCTGCTGCACCTCTCTGCCAATCCCTTCACTGGCTTCCTCTTGCCTCCAGGATTAAACACAACATTCTCACTCTCACATACAAAGCCCTCAACTGCACTACTCCCCCCTATATCTCAGACCTTGTCTCCAGAAACTCTCCCTCCCGTCCCCTTCACTCTGTCCATGAACTCCTACTCTCCACATCTCTTGTTACCTCCTTACACTCCCGCTTACAGGACTTCTCCAGACTGACTCCCATCTTGTGAAACTCTCTGTCTCGCTCCACATGACTCTCCCCTAGTTTTGAAAACTTCAAACACCCCCTAAAGATTCTACTGTTCAGGGATGCATACAACCTCCACTAACCTTTCTTTATACCGTTTCCTCTCCTCCATTGCTATCCCCTGAACCCCCTTAGAATGTAAGCCTAAGAGCCATGCTGTTTGTAGATCACCTTCTCTAGAGCTGACTACAACAGTGTGACTCTTGGCAGGGCCCTCTACCCGTCTGATCCATATAAATGTTTCCTTGTATTCCGCCTATGTTTATAGCGCTGTGGAATCTGTTGGCACTCTACAAATAACAGATGATAATAATAATAATAATAATAATAATAATAAAAAGTAAATGAAAACATGTAAAAGCATATTTATGCAATATTTTGATTTCATAAAGGTTTTAACTATGTATATACTGTAAATAGTTCACATTCCAATGTTCTTCACATAGCAGAATATGTTCTATGTATTTAAAATGAGATATATCTATACAGTATATATATTTCACATTCCAATGTTCTTCACATAGCAGAATATGTTCTATGTATTTAAAATTAGATAGTTCTATACATTATATACTGTATCTGTATATATCTATACCTATATATAAGCATCTAGATATACAGGTAATGATATATATTGTGCCAAAATAATGTCAGATATATTTAGAAATATGTAATTATGAACAAATAGAACATTGTGTATGAAAATTGCTATGCATGCAGCAAAATATAAATGTAAAAACCTAACAAACAAAAAAAATGCTTGCAGACTTCTCACACATTGACACTACTGTTGCCATTTGACTTTGATAAAGATACATTTACATTTTTTCAGAGAATTCAGGACATATTTATGTTATATAGGGCTAGATTACAAGTGGAGCGCTAAATTATACCACGCCCGCAAACGGGCAAATTGTCCCAGGTGCTGGCACGCGATAATTAAACAGCAAATATTAGAGCTCAGAAAATTAACCAGAGATCCGATCTGTGCCTTTACATTAGCATATACATATATATTTATAAATGCTGCAATCACTGGGCTACTTACCCCCTTCGCTGTGTTTAGGTTCTGATGCCCTCTCTGACAGCATCCAAACGAAGCGCCCGCATTGCTGTTAACTTTTAATAACAGCGCACATTAGAATGCGCTGGTATTACACAGTAGAGTGCTCTCACACACGGAGGTCTTCACTTTAGCCATACCCCTAGGCAAGGTGAGAAACGTGGCGGCGGTGTTGGCATCCTGCTCTCCCCCTCCTGCACTTATCAATACCTACCTCCAATCCCATCTCTTTCCTTCTCCTCCTTTGAAGTCCACTGTATTCGCCTGTTCTCCCCCCTATCCCTAAAAGTGGCAGTCATCTATCGCCCTCCTGGACCAACCTCCCAATTCTTTGACAACTTCGCTGCCTGGCTTCCTCACTTTCTCTCTTCAAATATACCAACCCTAATTCTTGGGGACTTCAACATTCCCATTGACAACCCATCTGCCCCTGCTGCCTCTAAACTTCTTTCACTCACATCCTCCTTCGGTCTCTCACAATCCACCCTATTCCTGACTCACCGTGATGGACACTACATCGACCTGGTATTTTCCTACCTCTGCTCTATATCTGACACCACCTGTCGCCCTTTTCCCATTTCAGACCATCACCTGGTCACCTATAATATTAATGCAACAGCTAAACCCACTTCTCCATCCCGCCCCCGCACCTGTAGAAATACACATGCTGTGGATCCGCTCCAATTTTTAAAAATCATTCAAAATCTCCTCCCTCACACCTCCACTATAACCTGCCCTGATCTCGCTACAGCCCACTATAAAAAAACTCTCTCCTCTGCATTAGAAACACTTGCCCCTCCCCAGCTGTGCAAAACACCACGCTGTCAGTTATAGCCCTGGCATGCTCAGCAAACATGCTATTTGCAAAAATGCTCCCGTACTGCTGAACGTGTTTGGAGGAAAACTCACTCTGAACCCGATTTCATACACTATAAGTTTATTCTTCGTTCATACACTTCCGCCCTTCACTTAGCCAAGCAAACTTACTTCTCTTCTCTCATATCTACACTTTCCTCAAACCCTAAACGACTCTTCTCCACCTTTAACTCTCTCCTCTACCCTCCTGCTCCACCACCCCTGCCTGTCTTTATTGCTCAAGACCTGGCAGACTACTTTTTAAACAAAACACATACTATCCGAAGCAACATCCCAACACCAACCTGCAATACTCCAACAACAGGCCCAATTACTCCCTCTGCCACCCTCTGTAACTTCCATCCAACCACTGAGAATGAAGTTTCTTCCTTTCTATCTTCCTCATGCCTCACTACCTGCCCACTCGACCCTATCCCTTCCCATCTAATACCCTCCCTATCTTCCACCCTCACTCCTGCTCTTACCCACATCTTCAACCTATCTCTCTCTACCGGCTCATTCCCATCTTCTTTCAAACACGCAAAAGTCACTCCCATACTCAAAAAACCCTCCCTCGACCCTAATTCTCCTGAAAGCTACCGCCCCATATCACTGCTTCCACTAACATCAAAACTCCTTGAAAAACTAGTTTACAATCGCCTAACCAACTTCCTGTCCGCCAACTCCTTGCTTGACCCACTGCAATCCGGATTCCACCCAAAACACTCAACTGAGACTGCCCTTACCAAGGTCACAAACGATCTTCTCTCTGCTAAAAATATTGGCCACTACTCTATACTCATCTTACTTAACCTCTCAGCTGCCTTCGACACAGTTGACCACCCCCTCCTCCTACAGACCCTTAGCTCTTTTGGCCTCTGTGACACTGCTCTTTCCTGGATTCACTCCTATCTTTCTCACAGGTCTTTTTCTGTGTCATTTGCCGGCGACTCCTCCTCTCCTATGCCTCTGTCTGTTGGAGTATCTCAAGGATCTGGTCTGGGTCCTCTACTCTTCTGCATCTATACTTCTTCGCTGGGTAAACTTATCAACAGTTATGGCTTCAAATATCACCTCTATGCTGATGACACCCAGATCTACCTCTCCACCCCTGCTCTCTCTCCCTCTGTCCTCTCTCATGTCAACAACTGCTTATCTGGTATTTCTTCCTGGATGGCCTCTCACCACCTAAAGATTAACATGTCCAAGACTGAGCTCCTTCTTATCCCCCCTCAAGCTCTACGCCGACTTCTGACTTCTCTATCCCTGTTGACGGCATCACTATTTCCCCATCGCCCCAAGTCCGCTGCCTCTGAGTCACACTTGACTCAAACCTATCCTTCATCCCCCATATCCAATCGCTTTCTACATCCTGCCGCAATCATCTACGCAATATTTCCAAAATTCGCCCTTTTCTGAGTGCTGACACCACAAAGCAAATTATCCACTCCCTTGTTATCTCCCGACTTGACTACTGCAATAACCTACTCACTGGCCTTCCTCTTTCCCGCCTCTCCCCTGTTCAATCCATAAATGCCTCTGCCAGGCTGATCAACCTTTCCTGTCGATCTGTATCTGCTGCACCTCTCTTTGAGTCCCTTCATTGGCTCCCCATTCACAGCAGAATTAAATTCAAAATTCTAACCCTTACATACAAAACTCTCACCAACGCCACTCCCCTCTACCTATCCTCTCTAATACACAAGTATACTCCAGCCCGTCCACTAAGATCCGCAACTATCACCTCCTCTCATGCTAGACTGCAGGACTTCAGTCGTGCAGCACCTACCCTCTGGAACACTCTCCCTCGTGCTGTCAGGCTTTGCCCTAATCTTTCTTCCTTTAAATGCTCCCTGAAGACTTTTCTGTTCAGGGAAGCCTACCACCCAACTCAATAATAAATTAATTTCACTTACCTAACATTTCCCTCATCTAACTCTGTATTAAAATCCTTCTCAATCTTGCAGTCCTCATCTCCTGTTTCTCAACCTCCTACCCTTCTAGATTGTAAGTTCCCACAGGAATAGGGCCCTTAATCCCTCCTGTATGCGTTTGTAAATTTTGTCCTTTCTCTTACAAGTTGTGTATTGTTTTATTTAAATGAATTGTATCCATGGACAGCGCTGCGGAATATGTTGGCGCTTAATAAATAAAGTATAATAAATAATAATAATAATATCTCTTTCTTGGCCCTCATTGTTTTTTTAATACAATCAAGATGTAACTATTTTTTCATGCAAAATAAAAAAAGAGATGATCTACTTCTGGGAAATAACTGCAACCACAGAAAAAAAGACAAGAGAAAACCTCACAAAATGCAGGAAATTCTTACAAATCTAATTTCATCTTGGAATTTAGGATTCCGACATATCAGTTTATATACTCATTGCTGACTATGACATTTATATATATACACATAAAAATGATAGTTACAGTATAAACTAATTGTATATTGATATTGTGTATTTTACTATCATTCTCTGGATTTTTCTTCAGTTTAACATAACATATTTTTGAATTGGTTTAAATAAACTATAGTATATTATTTAAAAAGTTGAATATATCTGTTTGTTTATGAGGACAGAGGAATACTTCTTAGACATTTTCCTTTCTGACCCCAAAGGCAATTGCTTTATACTGAAAATTGTTATTTTTACTGTTATAGTTCTTATCATTCCTTAAAGGAATAGGAAAGTCAAAATTAAACTGGCAAGAATCAGATAGAACTTGTAATTTTAAGACACTTTTAAAATCACTTCTATTTTTAAATGCGCTTTGTTCTCTTGATATCCATAGACGAAAAAGAATACGCACATATCCTACACTAGTGGGAGCTAGCTGATGATTGGTGCCTGCACACATTTGTCTCTTGTGTTTGGCTAACTAGATCTGTTCAGCTAGCTGCCAGTAGATGCAATGCTGTTCCTTCAGCAAAGGATAACAAGAGAATGAAGCATATGTGTTAATAATAAAAATACATTTGAAAGTTGTTTAAAATTGAATGTTCTATCTGAATCATGAATTCAATATTTGGGGTTTTCTATCCCTTTAATAAATTGTACAATTATTTATATATTTTTAGTTCTAAAAAAAATTGCAATTGATTAAATATTAAGATCAAAACTAGAATATTGTAGTACACAATTAAATGAAGTGTTGCTAGGATCGCAATGCTAATGCTTAATGAAAGATGTTTCTTATTTCTACAGGAAGCTGCCAGGCTTTTAGAGGATATTAATCAAAGAACAAATGAAGCTGAAGAGCATTGTAAAGAGAGGTTATTAAATGCCTGGTATGAATGTCAGGCTTGCCGTGAAAGGCCCTGCATAACGTTTTATATTACAAATTGTTCTCAACAGGATTTTCAATCATTTTCAGCTACGGTCAGTAAATGAAATATTACTTTCTAAAAGGATGTGTG
This sequence comes from Bombina bombina, assembly GCF_027579735.1. Classification (NCBI taxonomy): domain Eukaryota; kingdom Metazoa; phylum Chordata; class Amphibia; order Anura; family Bombinatoridae; genus Bombina; species Bombina bombina. Next base: position 836,812,750 of record NC_069503.1, on the reverse strand, counting down.
TGTTCCAGTTGGAAAAGTAAATTGTGACAGTCATGGTATTTAAAAAGAGTGTTGTTTTCAGTTTAATACAAATCTGCACCATTACTTCCAACACATTGAAACAAAGTGAAATATTTTCACTTAAAAATACCACACACTCGGCTAGATTACAAGTGGAGCACTAATATATTGTGCACCCGTAACAAGGCAAAGTCGCCCCTTTATGGGCACGCTATAAATAACCAGCCATTACAAGCTGGTTATTGTTACTGCGAAGTCGCAATAGCAAATAGTGCTCAAAAAATTAACCAGGGTCAGACCTCTGGTTAATTTTTTAAATGTGCCCCAACTTACCCCCCCCCCAAAAAAAAAATGTGTAGTGCCTTTTGAAAAAAAAAATTGTAGCATCTTTTTTGTAAACAAATAACTGCACTAGGCAGTTTTTGGGGGCTAAAGTTGGCGGATGTGGGGTGTTAGATAAAAACAGCACTGAAAAGTGCCTATACATAGCGGTCTATGGGAACTGTGTGTTCCCTGTAAATATATATATGAATATCCTTATATACATATATATTTATGTGTTAATATGTGTAAATACACACATATAAACATAAATATTTATGTATATAATCATATATATTTAAATTTGCTGCCCATTGCTGCGCTAGTTCTCATGCTGTGCCTAACGGCATGAAAACAGGACTTCCATTGGAGTGTAATGGAAGTGTGCTCTTGTGAGCGCAATGATTCCGTGCAATGCGAACATTGCACATCACTTGAAAAACCAGCACACATTTGTATGCACTGGTATTACTAAGTGGAGCGCGGAAGCAATATTTTGCGCTCAACTTGTAATCTAGCCCCTGGATTTCATTATATGAATACTAGGTATTTTTACAGAACATTTAACATATGCATTACATTTAAGTGAACGGTCTTGGTGGCAGGGATGGTTTGATGAAAGGCTTTGGCAGTTGATCCTGTGAAAGGTGAATGTCCAGACAACTTTTTGGATGAAAAGGGTTGGCTGAAATCGGTTGACTTGACTCAAGAATATCCAAGATTTGAAACAGCTGAATTTTATCAATATTCTAAACAAGTCATTCAGACTGTATCCTAAATGGTTGGGCTACTCTCAGCCACATTTCTAAGGCAAACCTGCAACTGATAGACTGGAAGGGGCATACCATAAAATGAACATTTTGGTTGCCAGTTGCATTAGTCATTAATATTTGTGTCATATAAGAATGCATCTTAAATTTGACAGAAGTGTCTGTTTCTAATCATTTTACACCAAGACTTACTATAATTATTTTATAAGCCCTAAACACAGCAATATGGTTGGTGTAACGTGTGACTTAAATCCCTATGAATGCATTTCAGTTGTGAATAGAAGCATTTTTGTATTAAACATGTATTATCAAAAATGCTTCTAATAAAAATTATAGCTGTTTCAAAAGTGTATTTAAGTATGCACCGTGCACCAGCATTTTAAACACAGCACTTTCTCAGAGAGCCTAAGGTGCTTGCACCATCTGGTAATTGTTGGTGTATGTATAAAAAAGACACTGTAAGCTTTTAACCCCTTAATGACCACAGCACTTTTCCATTTTCTGTCCGTTTGGGACCAAGGCTATTTTTACATTTTTGCGGTGTTTGTGTTTAGCTGTAATTTTCCTCTTGCTCATTTACTGTACCCACACATATTATATACCGTTTTTCTCGCCATTAAATGCACTTTCTAAAGATACCATTATTTTCATCATATCTTATAATTTACTATAAAAAAATTATAAAATATGAGGAAAAATTAAAAAAAACACACTTTTTCTAACTTTGACCCCCAAAATCTGTTACACATCTACAATCACCAAAAAACACCCATGCTAAATAGTTTCTAAATTTTGTCCTGAGTTTAGAAATACCCAATGTTTACATGTTCTTTGCTTTTTTTGCAAGTTATAGGGCCATAAATACAAGTAGCACTTTGCTATTTCCAAACCATTTTTTTCAAAATAGCGCTAGTTACGTTAGAACACTAATATCTTTCAGGAATCCCTGAATATCCCTTGACATATATATATTTGTTTTTAGTAGACATCCCAAAGTATTGATCTACGTCAATTTTGGTATATTTCATACCACCATTTCACCGCCAAATGCGATCAAATACAAAAAATCGTTCACTTTTTCACAAACTTTCAGTTTCTCACTGAAATTATTTACAAACAGCTTGTGCAATTATGGCATAAATGGTTGTAAATTCTTCTCTGGGATCCCCTTTGTTCAGAAATAGCAGGAATACATGGCTTTGGCGTTGCTTTTTGGTAATTAGAAGGCCACTAAATGCCACTGCGCACCACACGTGTATTATGCCCAGCAGTTAAGGGGTTAATTAGGGAGCTTTTAGGGAGCTTGTAGGGTTAATTTTAGCTTTAGTGTAGTGTAGAAGACAACCCCAAGTATTGATCTAGGCCCATTTTGGTATATTTCATGCTGCCATTTCACCGCCAAATGCGATCAAATTAAAAAAAACGTAAAATGTTTCACAATTTTAGGTTTCTCAATGAAATCATTTACAAACAGCTTGTGCAATTATGGCACAAATGGTTGTAAATGCTTCTCTGGGATCCCCTTTGTTCAGAAATAGCAGACATATATGACTTTGGCGTTGCTTTCTGGTAATTAGAAGGCCGCTAAATGCTGCTGCGCCTCACACGTGTATTATGGCTAGCAGTGAAGGGGTTAATTAGGGAGTTTGTAGGGAGCTTGCAGGGTTAATTTTAGCTTTAGTGTAGAGATCAGCCTCCCACCTGACACATCCCATCCCCTGATCCCTCCCAAACAGCTCCCTTCCCTCCCCCACCCCACAATTGTCCCCGCCATCTTAAGTACTGGCAGAAAGTCTGCCAGTACTAAAATAAAAGGGTTTTTAAAAATAATAAACTTTTTTTTTATAGCATATTTACATATGCTACTGTCTAGGATCCCCCCCTTAGCCCCCAACCTCCCTGATCCCCCCCAAAACCGATCTCTAACCCTCCCCTCTGCCTTATTGGGGGCCATCTTGGGTACTGGCAGCTGTCTGCCAGTACCCAGTTTGCCAAAAAATATGGGGTTTTTTTACTTTTTGCCCGTTTTTCTGTAGTGTAGCTTCCCCCTCCCCACAGACCAACCCCCACCACCTAACTGATTTCTTTTTTATCCGATTTGTTTATTTTTTTTAATACAATTTTTTCCTTTTTGCTACACTTTTTTTTCTGTGTGTAGCGGTTCCCACCCGCTCCCTCCCCGTGCACGCGCCCGCCCCCACCCTCCCGTGCACGTGCGCGCGTCAGTGCGCGCCCCCTGGCATCCCCGCCCACGATCCCACCCCCCTCCACACCACTAGGGCCATCGATGGCCGCCACCCGCCTCCCGGTCCGGCTCCCACCCACCAACGCTGTAAGCTACCGATCTCCGGTGCAGAGAGGGCCACAGAGTGGCTCTCTCTGCACCGGATGGCTTAAAATGGTTATTGCAGGATGCCTCCATATCGAGGCATCACTGCAATAACCGGAAAGCAGCTGGAAGCGAGCAGGATCGCTTCCAGCTGCTTTCCACACCGAGGACGTGCAGGGTACGTTCTCAGGCGTTAACTGCCTTTTTTTTGAGGACGTACCCTGCACGTCCTTGGTCGTTAAGGGGTTAAAGAAAACTGCATTAGGTTTTACTTGTACAGATGCATCAGCAGTATTTGGAACATACCAAAGGACTTGTAAAACTATAGTCAGCACACACAGAGGAGGAAAAACACAATAGAGATTAAAAAACAACTTCCTTCCTGTATAAAAGAATGAACAAGATCACAGATATAAACAATCAGCAATCTAAACTGAACAGCGCCATCTACAGCATCAATGTTGTTCATACATGTGGTATAGTACATGCTGTTGTATTTCCCAACACCCCTTCTCAACGGCATGTACATAATTACACAACATTCAGTTTTTTTTTAAGAAAACAATGTCGTTCCTTTGGCAACGGCTTTGTGAGTGCGTCTGCAGTCATCTCTTCCGATGGGCAGTATTGAATGTCAATAATACCTTGTTCTTGCATGTCCCTGAGTAAATGATATTTTACATCAATGTGCTTGGTTCGAGGATTCACTCTTTCTGATTGTGTCAACTTTATACACCCTTGGTTGTCTTCAAGAATTGGTATGGGTTTAGACACATCCAGTCCCATGTCTTGAAAAAGTTGACAAATCCAAATTGCTTCTTGACATGCATGTGCTGCTGCTATATATTCTGCTTCCGTTGAAGAGAGTGCAACAGTCGCTTGTTTTCGACTGGACCAATTTATTGTTCCTTCTCCATACTGGAAGATGTAACCACTTGTAGATTTGCGGTCAGTGGTATCTCCGGCCCAATCAGCATCAACATATCCAATTAGTTTTGGGTTTGATGTTGCTGGCAGTCGCAGCTTCATACGAATTGTTCCTTTTAGGTACTGTATCACCCTCTTTACTGCATTCCAGTCGCGTTGACATGGTGTCGCAACTTTTCTACAGAGTATACCTATTGCTGCGGCAATGTCTGGTCTTGTCACGGTGGCAATGTATAGCAATTTTCCAATTGCCCTGCGGTAATTGTCGTTATTGGGTAACAAGTTATCTATTCCTTTGTTTTTCAGGTAATCTGGTTCCATAGGTGTTTTCACCTCTTTTGCATCTTGCATGTGAAATTGCTCTAATATTTCTGTAATTTTCTGACTTTGGTTAAGAAGATAGCTTCCATCCTCTTCCCTTTCTATTTGGATTCCTAAATAATAAGTGATGTTCCCTAGTTCTTTAATCTCAAAGTTCTGTTTTAATATATGAACTATTTGGTCACAGCCCCCTTCTTGTTCAAAACAAGTTATGATGTCATCAACATAAATTAGGATGTATATCCATTTGTTTTCTTGATGCCTTGAATATAGACATGGATCTGCTTTGCTTCTTGAGAATCCTTGTTTCATGAGTACTTCATTCACTTTTTCATTCCACATTCTCGCAGCTTGCTTTAGTCCATAGATGCTCTTTTGAAGTTTGCATACAAGGTTCGGTTCCCTCTCAAATCCAGGTGGCTGTTCCATGTAGAGATCCTCTTTGATGTCTCCATATAGGAAAGCAGTTTTGACGTCCATGTGCCTCACTTGCATTCCCTTTCCGGCTGCAATGCTAAGGAGCGCTCTGATGGTGGAGTGTTTTACAACTGGAGCAAAAGTTTCATCATAATCTTCTCCAAATTTCTGTGAATATCCCTTTGCAACTAATCTTGCCTTGTATCTGTGGATATTTCCTTCTGCATCGTATTTTACTTTAAAAATCCATTTGCTTCCTATAGCTTTGCGACCGGGGGGGAGCTCAGTGAGTGTCCAGGTTTTGTTTTCCTGAAGTGATTTTATTTCTTCTTCGGCTGCTTTTCTCCATTGATTGGCTTCCCTTTTTGGCAATTTTTCAATATCTTCCCAGGATGTTGGTTCGAGTGTTTCATGTGTCTTAGCGATGTATGACAGCTTGCGGGGTGGTATACCTTTCGTCACCCGAGTTGATTTTCTGATTTCTGGTTGTTCAGTGGGTTCTATTGGTTTGTGAGTAGCTGTTTTTTCTATTGTGAGCTCCACTTCTTGCTCTGTCTCCTGTACAGCTTCACTTTGGTCAGCATCTCTTGCTGATTCAGTGGAGAGGTTCTCTTTATGGCTTTCGAGGGACATTTTTTCTGATGTTTGACTTTCATCAAAATAAACACTGCGGCTTATTGTGATCTTGTTGGTCTTTGGATGAAGAATTCTATAGCCTTTACTTTGTTGACTGTAGCCCATAAGAATGCCTTCTATGGCTGTGTTCTCTAATTTGGAGCGTTTCTCACTTGGAACATGGGCATATGCTTTACATCCAAACACTCTAATATGTCCCATACTAGGTTTTGATCCATTCCACATTTCATATGGGGTGCTCTCAATAGTTTTTGATGGTAGTCTGTTCTGTAAGTATGTTGCAGTCATTATTGCTTCACCCCAGTACTGGTTAGGTAAATTGGCGTCTGAAAGCATGCATCTTGCCATTTCTATGAGGGTGCGATTTTTCCTTTCTGCAACACCATTTTGCTCAGGAGTGTATGGTACAGTCGTTTGGTGTATAATGCCTTGTTTCTTCATGTATGACTCCACTTCCTTACTCATATATTCCCCTCCGTTGTCGGTACGTATTGTTCCTGGTTTCCGTTGAAATTTATTGCTGAATGTAGCTATAAATTCTTGAAGTTTCTCTGATGTCTCACTTATGTGCTTCATCAGATATGTTGTTGTGTACCTGGAATAATCGTCAATGAAAGTCAGTAAATATCTGTTCCCGCCGGGTGTGGGGTTTTTCATTGGTCCACACACATCACTGTGTATGAGTTCCATGGGGTGAGTGGTTTTTCTTTGACTGGCTTGTGGAAGTGAGGTACGTGTGGCCTTTGCTTTGATACAACATGTGCACTTCATGAGCATGTCACAAGGCAAAATTATCATGTCTTCTGATAAACCTTCCTTTGCAAGTTCCTTTATGGCCTCTGGGTTTCAATGCCCTAATCGCCTGTGCCACAGGTGGATACATTTGTTGTGTGGATTATGAATGGCTGTTTTGGCTTGCTTCCTTTCAGTGATAAGTTTGTACAGGTGTTCGTTCAATCTTCCTTTTGCTAGGATTTGTTTCGTGTTTCGAATTGTGCATTCATTGCCTTGGAACTGAACTGTGAGTCCATTGTTAGCAAGAGTTTTCACTGATAGGAGGCTTCCTTCTAAACTTGGGACGTACAGAACATTCTTTACTAGAATGCTTTGCTTACCTCCTGATGGTGTGATGCAAGTCAGGAACCCTTGACCATTACCTTCAGCTGTAATACTTTTCCCATTTGCTAGGAAGACTTTATCTTTAGTATTGAAATCAATTTCTGTGAAGAATGTCTCGTCACTTGTCATGTGACTAGTTGCCCCTGAGTCAATGCACCATCCGTGTGGTGTACTATTCTGAGTCACTTTAAAGCTGCCGCTCCATGATGCAGCTGCAGTTTGCTTTGTGGCTGCCTTAGCTCTCTCTCTTGTAGGTGGTTCTAACCTTCGCTGCTCAGCTTTCCAGATTTAGCAGTTCTTTTTCAGGTGACCAACCTTTTTGCAGCGAAAACACACTCTGGTTTCTCTGTTTTGTTTTGTGCCTTCTTGCGCCTTCAGAGCTACCTCTGATCTCTCATTTTCTTCACTATGCATGTTTTCCTTTCTTCTATTATATTCATCAATTAGTTTTCCCTTAGCATATTCTAAAGTTAGTTCTTGTTCAGGTCTGGTTTCTAGAGCATTGATAAGGGCACTATATGACTCTGGAAGGCTGCATAGTAACAATGCTATTATATGATTGTCTTTAATTTCTTCTCCAATTGCACGTAGCTGTTCCACAATCTCTAGCATAGCATTCACATGTTCACACATTTCCTGGCCTTTTTCCAGCCTCATCTTATATAGTTTGCGCAGCAAATATAGTTTACTATTTAAGTTTGAACGCTCATGCAGTTTTTGTAGTGCAGTCCACATACCTTTAGCTGTGTTTTCTTTTCTTATGTGAATGAGTTGATCATCCTCCACTAACAGGCTTATAACTGCTTTTGCTTGTCTGTTTTTCTTGTCCCATTCCCCTGGATTATCAGTGGGTCTGTTTGTATCCAGCACCTCCCATAAATCATCTTTGGATAACAGCATTTCAAGCTTAAACTTCCACAGCTGGTAGTTGGTATTATTTAACTTCGCTATTGCATATTGCACATCTGAACCACTTGCCATCTTTCAGTAATTTGGATGCAGCTCTTGTTTCCTCACACAGTATTTGCTTGGATCATAGATGCAACACTTACTGACTTGTAGTTTATTTTTCTTCAGTGTCTGGGCCCATAACCTGTTGGTGTATGTATCAAAAAGACACTGGAAGCTTTTAAAGAAAACTGCATTAGGCTTTACTTGTACAGATGCATCAGCAGTATTTGGAACATACCAAAGGACTTGTAAAACTATAGTCAGCACACACAGAGGAGGAAAAACACAATAGAGATTAAAAAACAACTTCCTTCCTGTATAAAAGAATGAACAAGATCACAGATATAAACAATCAGCAATCTAAACTAAACAGCGCCATCTACAGCATCAATGTTGTTCATACATGTGGTATAGTACATGCTGTTGTATTTCCCAACAGTAATGACTCAATTTGTTAATTGCTGACATGATACAAGCCCCACTAGTGCTGTGAGCAGCTGCAGTTTTTAAAATGCTGGTGCACTGAGAATATCTAGTAATGCTTCACATGCACGTGCAGAGAAAAATGTCAACACTAAAGCAGTGATAACTTTTACTAGAAGCATTTTTGCCAATACATTTATATTGTAAATATGTTTTTATTCAAAGATGTAATTTATCTATGTGCATTTACATTTTGACCGGAATATCCCTTTAAGTCAGCTATTTCTGTTTAATAAACTACTTGATAACCTGCTTGAACTGACATGGACTATACAATTGGGTTGTATAATTGTACGACTGACGTGCATTAATTAAAGTCAATGGTCTATTCTTTTTATGTTAAAGGGACATAATACTCATATGCTAAATCACTTGAAACTGATGTAGTATAACTGTAAAAAGCTGACAGGAAAATATCACCTGAGCAAAAAAAAGGAAGATATTTTACCTCACAATTTCCTCAGCTCAGCAGAGTAAGTTCTGTGTAAAAAGTTATACTCAGCTGCTGCCCAGCTGCAGGTAAAAATAAAAAAAAAATGAAGAAATTAACAGCAGCCAATCAGCATCAGCAGTGCTGAGGTCATGAACTCTTACTGTGATCTCATGAGATTTGACTTAACTCTCATGAGATTTCATAGTAAGCTTCCTTTACCTGATTGGTGAAATAATATGAGAGTTCACAAGGCTCATCCCCTAAGCTGTCCCAGGACAGACACACTAAAATGCTGCTTTGAAATCCTTTACAATGGGAGGTGGCTACTGAGGAACTTTTGAGGTAAAATATCTTTCTTTTTTACATAGAGATGTTCAGGTGATATTTTCTAGTCAGCTTTTTACAGCTATGCTGCAGCACTTTAAAGTGTTTAAACATTTGGGTATTATGGCCCTTTAAATAAACTTGCAGTTTCCAATTAAACCACAGCATGGTACTATTATGAGCTATATATTATATCAGATCGCTTCAGCTTTAAAGCTGCACTGCTTTATGATGATGTTCTCATCATAATCTTTTGAAACAGAGCAGATCTGCCATACTGACATCTTATGTGTGTGGCAAACTAACACCACTGCGCAATCTGAAACCTTATTAAATATTTGAAATGAGACATAGACAAAACAAGATGTAGAAATACTTTTATTTGTGTCTGTTCTTGAGGTTGGCAAAAACTGGCAAAAAATATTCTTCTTCTATTACACAGAGATTGTAGAATTAAAGTCTCACTATTCTGAAACGACAAGATCGTTTTTAAATGGTTTGGAGCTTAGTCAGAGGTATCCACAAGATTTCCAGGCTACTTAAATATGGTGGAAAACATCAGGGATGAGTTTCATGAAAAGAAAAAAAAGTTGTTTTTTTAAAAATTGCATTCCCTGTCTAAAACATGAAAGCTTCATTTTTACTTTCCTGCCCCTTTATGTATAATAATAAAGAAGTTTGAGAATGTTTATTCTAAATACGGTTCTGAAGTATGACACAAGGAATTCAATTGACAATCAGTGCATTTAACAAATCATAAAATACAATGCATTATATAGTTGCATCACATAAATAGAAATAAGCAGACGAGAGTATAAGGTCGAATTATCAAATGTCTGTCGGACCTCTCTCTGTATTCAGCATTGCACCAGCAGCGCACAAGAGCAGGGAGGTGTCAATCAACCCGATCGTACTTGATCAGGTTGAATTGTGGCGATCTCTGTCTGCCTCATCAGAGCAAGCGGACAGGGTTATGGAGCAGCGGTCTTTAGAAACGCAGGCCCTCAAGCTCTATTTGGAGCTTGATAAATGGACCTCTATGTGTAGTCTTATCCAATGACAATGGAGCTAAAGCATTAGCTCAGAAGAGAAAAAAGGTTTAACAAACATGGTACTTGAGATAAATTAGCTACTAACATATGAAAAAGTCATCATATCAAAGGTACAGCTTGGAAAACTCTTGTACTTATACAATCTAGAATCGTACAGTATATTCTAGAGGCCTAAGTCTGTCAGAATGGAGGACAAAAATAATAATCACCATCTGACATAACCCAAACCTATTTTTGACTGTCCTTCCCAACATGGGGCTAGATTACAAGTGGCTCGCTGACTGTTGTTCATAAGTAATATCGGCTTTTTGCACGCAAGTGAAATAGCGCTTGTATTACAAGTTGAAAGTAAATGCAATTGCGAGGGCGCAATTGCCTTTTCCGCTCAGTGGGCTAGCGTGACTGAAAACATCACGTAAAGTGTTAAAGTTGCATTAAAAACATAAATACTTTGGGCCAGATTACGAGTGGAGCGCAAAATTTCGCTTTCGCGAGCGTGATATTTGCGCTCCACTCAGTAATACCAGCGCAAGCAAATGTGTGCTGGTATTACAAGTTGAGCATTGCATGGAAGCTACAGTCCCCGTAGACCACAATGTAAAGGCCAATTTTTTTAACACCCCACATCTACTCACTTTAACCCCTTATAACTGCTTTGTGCAGTTATTTTATGTTTTTTAAAAATGGTCATATTTTTTATTTTTAAAAAGGAAATATACACTTTATTTTGGGGGGGCAATTGGGGGATATTTTTTTAATTAACCAGAGGTCCCTAGTGCAAAGTGCTACCAGGAGCTCATGGTAGCATTAACCAGCTATTCGTAATGGCTGGTTCTTTAACGTGCACCTGTAAACGTTAAATTAATGCTCCACTTGTAATCTAGCCCATTGTAAGAGTCATATAAACACTATCTGCAAAGGGCTATATGTATATATACATACATATACATGTCTAAATATGTGTATGTATGTACAGTATATATATATATATATATATATATATATACTGTACATATTTAACATTCCAATGTTCTTCATATATATATATATATATATATATATATATATACACACACACCTATATATCTTTTTCTTCATTATTATGAGAGAAAGTATATGAGAGTGTTGTACACCCCCAGAAAAAAGACAGGGCTTTTAGCACTTTATAGAGAATTAACATACATAAATATGTAGATTTAACATTCTTTTATTTTAGGTATATATTTCTGCTCAAGAGGTGCCAATAGAGAGCATCACAATAAACCTTATTCCTAACACCAATTAAAAGCATGGTCAGCTTATTAGTTGCATGCAAAGAAACAATATACTGTAGTATTAATACTGACAGCTCACATCTACTGCAACATCTTTACCAGAGGGTGACTCTAAAATACTGCAGAAGTCTAACTCCGTGGTAATCGAAAGAGAATCTATGCAGTACAACCGTTATCTTAGTCTAGCAAATAATATATTAGTTAGAAAAAACATATATATCAACACCTCTACCAGAGGATAACACCGCTAGACCTGGCAGGTTTATACTGTATGTTATCAAGGATACATTTTAAGGATCTATCTTCATCTATATAAAAGCATTTTTACATCTGTGGGGAAAGTCGATTGTTTGCAAGCAATTTTCCTTGTAATTTTGCTTCTGCAAAGTATTGGGGATATTCCAGTTTACCAGGTAGTTAGTAAATATAGCATTTCAGCTTTATAAAGCATTCAAAACAATAATTTCTATGTATGACTTATTCCCCTTGACATATGTAAAAAAAAGCCAGCAACCGTGTTTTCAGTGCTCTCATTTCCCCTTCAAAACATACAGTATATACCTGCACCAACATGTTATTAACAGTTAAATAGAAAGAGTACTTGCCTTTATTGTTGATATTTGATGTTAAGATCCTTCTTTACATCAGAGATAGTATCTCACATATTGGGGCCTATTTATGAAAGTGCAAACAGACATGATCCTCTGTAGTAATCATGTCCGCCGCACTTCCATTAATTACTGACAGCATACGCTGTCGGCATTTATCATTGCACAAGCATTTCACTAGAAATGCGTGTGCAATGCCGCCCCTGCACATGTGCGCTAGCAGTGGGTGTCAACCCGATCGTATGTGATTGGGCGGATTGCTGTCCGCTGCCTGAGAACAGGTGGACAAGTTAAGGAGCAGTGGTCTTAAGACCGCTGCTTGTTAACTACTGTTTCCATCGTCAGTAGTTAGAGACATCCGAGGCAACAGATACTTAAGCTTTATACATGCAGCACAAAGCTGGCCACTTTACACACATATGACAATACACGCTTGCAAACTTTTTTCTTTTAACTAGCAATACATGTGCTACTCAACGCACCAAAAACATATTACTTCTAGCAAAGTTTACACTTGAGCGAGAGCACTAAATAGCTCCACTTGTACTCTAGCCCATATACTTTTACCCTCAAGGTGAGGTCCAGTCTCCTCAAACCCAACCCCAAGTATTTTCCTAAAGGTTGTCACAGTAAGATGTAACCATTGCATCTATATCTAGGCTAATCTGAAATATTATCCCTTTGCTTGCAGTCTCATGTGTTATTCAAAGTCCCCATATTGCTAGACAAACAGTAAATTGTGACCACACATTTGTCATTAGAAGTACTGTTGAAACCTACTTTGAAAGCAAAGATCTGGGCATATGCTTCAAAGGGGCAGTAAAGTCAAAATGAAAATGTTTAATTCAGATAAAGCATGCAAGGAACAGCAACGCTAGCAGGTGAATGGTGTTGAATATATGTGCCTCATATTATTGGCTCACCAATGTGTTCAGCTAGCTCTCAGTAAGGCAATACTGCTCTTGAAACTACATAGAGTTATTTTTTAACAAAGGATACTAAAAGAATGAGGACAATTTAATAATTTGAGTAAATTGAAAAGTTGTTTAAAAATATATACTTATGAAAGTTTACTTCTGACTTCACTGTCCCTATAAATACAATCACATCACAGAAAATGTGTTCAAGGATGATGGTTCAATAAGCCAGATAAGGCTGTAGCTCTGTAGCAGGATATCTAAAAAAAAAATTATTTGTTTGTTTTATTATCCCTGACTCACTTGGCTAGCCAAAATAGTCCATAATATAGAAGTGCAGTGGATGTCAGTGTGTATTTTCATATCTCAATGTATAAATTTTTATCAAGAAGCAGAAAGAGTATGGAATGTAATTTGCTAAGAGGCATCAAAATGTATCTACATATGGGTAACAAAAAAATCTGTGCACTGGCCCTGTATGGGCTATATTATAATAATAATATTATCGGCTAGATTTAGAGTTCTGCGTTAGCCGTCACAAGCAGAGTTAAGGGGTCCTAACGCTGGTTTTGGCCGGCCGCTGGTATTTAGAGTCAGGCAGGAAAGGGTCTAACGCTCACTTTCAAGCCGCGACTTTTCCATACCGCAGATCCCCTTACGCCAATTGCGTATCCTATCTTTTCAATGGGATCTGCCTAATGCTGGTATTTAGAGTCTTAGCTGAAGTGAGCGGTAGAGCCTCTACCGACAAGACTCCAGCCGCAGAAAAAAGTCAGTAGTTAAGAGCTTTATGGGCTAACGCCGGTTTATAAAGCTCTTAACTACTTTGCTATAAAGCACACTAACACCCATAAACTACCTATGTACCCCTAAACCGAGGCCCCCCCACATCGCCGCCACTATAATAAATATTTTTAACCCCTAATCTGCTGACCGCACACCGTCGCCACCTACATTATCCCTATGAACCCCTAATCTGCTGCCCCTAACATCGCCGACACCTACATAATATTTATTAACCCCTAATCTGCCCCCCCCACGTCGCCGCTACTTTACCTACACTTATTAACCCCTAATCTGCCGACCGGACCTCACCGCTACTCTAATAAATGTATTAACCACTAAAGCTAAATCTAACCCTAACCCTAACACCCCCCCTAAGTTAAATATAATTTTAATCTAACGAAATAAATTAAATATTATTACCTAAAGTATTCCTATTTAAAGCTAAATACTTACCTGTAAAATAAACCCTAATATAGCTACAATATAACGAATAATTATATTGTAGCTATTTTAGGATTTATATTTATTTTACAGGCAACTTTGTATTTATTTTAACTAGGTACAATAGCTATTAAATAGTTATTTACTATTTAATAGCTACCTTGTTAAAATAATTACAAAATTACCTGTAAAATAAATCCTAACCTAAGTTACAATTAAACCTAACACTACACTATCAATAAACAAATTAAATCAATTAACTACAAGTACCTACAATTACCTACAATTAAATAAACTAAACTAAATTACAAAAAAAAAAAACACTAAATTACAAAAAATAAAAAAAGATTACAAGAATTTTAAGCTAATTACACCTACTCTACGCCCCCTAATAAAATAACAAAGCCCCCCAAAATAAAAAAATTTCCTTACCCTAATCTAAATTAAAAAAGTTAACAGCTCTATTACCAGCCCTTAAAAGGGCTTTTTGCGGGGCATGCCCCAAAGAAATCAGCTCTTTTGCCTGTAAAAAAAAACACAATACCACCCCCCAACATTACAACCCACCACCCACATACCCCTACTCTAACCCAAACTCCCCTTAAATAAACCTAACACTACCCCCCTGAAGATCTCCCTACCTTGAGTCGTGTTCACCCAGCCGGGCACCGATGGACCAAAAGAGGACATCCGGAGCGGCAGAAGTCTTCATCCTATCCGGGCAGAAGCGGACATCCGGACCGGTAGACATCTTCATCCAAGCGGCATCTTCTATCTTCATCAATCCGGAGTGGAGCCATCTTCTTCCAGCCGACGCGGATCCATCCTTCTTCCACGATGCCTACTCGCCGAATGAAGGTTCCTTTAAATGACGTCATCCAAGATGGCGTCCCTCGAATTCCGATTGGCTGATAGGATTCTATCAGCCAATCGGAATTAAGGTAGGAAAAATCTGATTGGCTGATTGAATCAGCCAATCAGATTCAAGTTCAATCGGATTGGCTGATCCAATCTGCCAATCAGATTGAGCTTGCATTCTATTGGCTGTTCCGATCAGCCAATAGAATGCGAGCTCAATCTGATTGGCTGATTGGATCAGCCATTCGGATTGAACTTGAATCTGATTGGCTGATTCAATCAGCCAATCAGATTTTTCCTACCTTAATTCCGATAGGCTGATAGAATCCTATCAGCCAATCGGAATTCGAGGGACGCCATCTTGGATGACGTCATTTAAAGGAACCTTCATTCGGCGAGTAGGCGTCGTACAAGAAGGATGGATCCGCGTTGGCTGGAAGAAGATGGCTCCACTCCGCTCCGGATGGATGAAGATAGAAGATGCCGCTTGGATGAAGATGTCTACCGGTCCGGATGTCCTCTTCTGCCCGGATAGGATGAAGACTTCTGCCGCTCCGGATGTCCTCTTTTGGTCCATCGGTGCCCGGCTGGGTGAACACGACTCAAGGTAGGGAGATCTTCAGGGGGGTAGTGTTAGGTTTATTTAAGGGGGGTTTGGGTTAGAGTAGGGGTATGTGGGTGGTGGGTTGTAATGTTCCGGGGTGGTATTGTGTTTTTTTTACAGGCAAAAGAGCTGATTTATTTGGGGCATGCCCCACAAAAAGCCCTTTTAAGGGCTGGTAATAGAGCTGTTAACTTTTTTAATTTAAATTAGGGTAGGGAATTTTTTTTATTTTGGGGGCTTTGTTATTTTATTAGGGGGCTTAGAGTAGGTGTAATTAGCTTAAAATTCTTGTAATCTTTTTTTATTTTTTGTAATTTAGTGTTTGTTTGTTTTTTGTAATTTAGTTTAGTTTATTTAATTGTAGGTAATTGTAGGTACTTGTAGTTAATTGATTAAATTTATTTATTGATAGTGTAGTGTTAGGTTTAATTGTAAATTAGGTTAGGATTTATTTTACAGGTAATTTTGTAATTATTTTAACTAGGTAGCTATTAAATAGTAAATAACTATTTAATAGCTATTGTACCTAGTTAAAATAAATACAAAGTTGCCACAAAAAATAAATATAAATCCTAAAATAGCTACAATATAATTATTTGTTATATTGTAGCTATATTAGGGTTTATTTTACAGGTAAGTATTTAGCTTTAAATAGGAATACTTTAGTTAATAATATTTAATTTATTTCGTTAGATTAAAATTATATTTAATTTAGGGGGGTGTTAGGGTTAGGGTTAGACTTAGCTCTAGGGGTTAATACATTTATTAGAGTAGCGGCGAGGTATGGTCGGCAGATTAGGGGTTATACTTGAAGTTAGGTGGCGGCGATGTTAGGGAGGGCAGATTAGGGGTTAATACTATTTATTATAGGGTTTGCGAGGCGGGAGTGCGGCGGTTTAGGGGTTAATAACTTTAGTAGAGTAGCGGCGAGGTCCGGTCGGCAGATTTGGGGTTAATAAGTGTAGGTAAGGTAGCGGCGATGTTGGGGGGGCAGATTAGGGGTTAATAAATATAATATAGTGGTCGGCGATGTTAGGGGCAGCAGATTAGGGGTACATAGGTATGATGTAGGTTGCGGAGGTGTACGGGGCGGCAGATTAGGGGTTAATAAGTGTAAGGTTAGGGGTGTTTAGACTCGGGGTTCATGTTAGGGTGTTAGGTGCAGACTTAGAAAGTGTTTCTCCATAGGAAACAATGGGGCTGCGTTGGGAGCTGAACGCTGCTTGTTTGCAGGTGTTAGGTTTTTTTTCATCCCAAACTGCCCCATTGTTTCCTATGGGGGAATCGTGCACGAGCACGTTTTAGCTGCTTACCGCTACCCTAAGCAACGCTGGTATTGAGGGTTGAAGTGGCAGTACATTAGGCTCAACGCACCCTTTTTGGAGCCTAACGCAGCCCTTCAGACAACTCTAAATACCAGCGTTGTCTTAAGGGTTCGTTGGGAAAAAAGCGGCGTTAGCTACGCGGGTCTTTACCGACAAAACTCTAAATCTAGCCATATGTTTCTTAAATGCATAAGTTATCATTTCTGACATACTTATGAGTGAGCAATACATTTTATGCTGTTAATATTTAAACCATATGTTTTTGTTTGCAGGATCAATATGTATTTGAAGAACGTTCCTTATTAAAACTTTTTTTAAACAATGTTGAAGAGAAAACAATTACTGAAGGTGACAATGTGGATCCTGAGCAAGTTACTCAGACAGAGAGCTCATTTCATCTAATGGTGTCTGATGTACATTCTCTGTTTAATCAAAGCCTTGTATTTTTCAAACGCATCTGCCATGAGTTTGACCAGTCCTTTCAAAAGTTTTTTATGGCTAAGATAAACCTTCCAGATCCTGATGTTAGAACGTCTTTGCCTGATACAGATTCAGATTCTATGAGCCATGATTTTTTTAATAAGTGGGATGTCTCAAGATTGTTTCAGTCTTTCTATGGCTTTAGTCAGGCAATTTTTGATGGTTTCAGTTCTGTTGTCTCTAGGATATTTAAGGATTTTACTGAAGAGTCACAAAACAACTCATCACCCCTGGAAGGTAATTTTTTTTTCTTCTTTTCACCAAGGAGTGTTCCAATGAAAAAATTAAATATGCTTTTAATTCCAGGTAAAACCTTTAAAAACAACTAAACAATATTTATTAAAAATGACTAGTAGTAAACAGGGGGCTAGATTACAAGTGGCATGCTATTTAGCGCTTTCGCCTGAGCACAGACACTTGTAGAAGTAAACTTTTAACGTGCGAGGGTTTACACACTTATTACAAGTAAAATGTTTGCACGCAAGCGAAAGCCAATGCATGCTATCTTCAAGACTTCGGATATCACAACCCCGCAAACTTCTTCTCCCCATAGACTTCAAAGGAACACATAAAAAAAAAAACGTAACGCATATCACTTGCGCACTAACCCTGACCACATTTAACCAAGTGCGCTATACCCAACATGAATTATGAATATTTTACGTAGAAGAAAATTTTTACTTTTAAATATATATATATATATATATATATATATATAAAAACATTATTTGTTAAAATATATATCTTTACCTATATATAAATATTTATAGGTATATAAAGTTATATAGGTATATATATTTTTAAAAAAACATTAAACATTTTCCACTATGCGAAGAACATTGGAATGTAAAATAGTTACAGCAAAACACACTAAAACACATTATTGAATATTAATATTGATTAAAAATGTATTTATATATATATATATATATATATATATATATAAACACATGTATACATGTGTATATATGTATGTATATACATATATACACATATAAATACATGCATACACATGTATACATAAGTTCTAATTTACTCCTATTTTAATTTTTCTTCGTTCTCTTGGTATCTTTATGAAGACTCCTTCCAGTTAGTGGCTTTTGCAGGAACACGTGGTAACATCCCAAGGGGGGGTGGGGGAGTGGGAGCTCCTTCCTTAAAGGGATATGAAACCCAATTTTTTTCTTTCATGATTCAGATAGAACATGCAATTTTAAGTAACTTTCTAATTTACCCCTATTATCAATTTTTCTTCGTTCTCTTGGTATCTTTATTTAACCCCTAAATGACCGATGACGTGCAGGGTACGTCCTCAAAAAAATATAGTTAACGACCTTGGATGTACCCTGCACGTCGTCGGTCTTGGAAAGTGGTAGAAGTGATCCTGCTCGCTTCCAGTCACTTTCCGGTTATTGCAGTGATGCCTTGATATCGAGGCATCCTGCAATAACCCCCCTTGGCCATCCGATGCAGAGAGAGCCACTCTGTGGCCCTCTCTGCATCGGACATCGATCGCCGGTATCATTGGTGGGTGGGAGCCGGTCTGGGAGGCGGGTGGGCGGCCATTGATGCATCTGCTGATGCAAGAGGTGGGCGGGATCGCCGGGATGCGCACAGACACGCGTGCATGCACGCGGGGGGCGGGGGCGTGCATGGGGTGGGAGCGGGTGGGAATGGCTACACTACAGAAAAAATGTTGAAGAAAAGTGGGATAGAGTGGGGTCAAAAAAAAGGATCTAAGGGATCTGGGAGGGGGTGGGGGGTTGGTCTTTGGGGGGGGAAGCTATACACTACAGAAAAGAAAAAGAAAAAGAAAAAAAAACATTTTAGAGAGCTGTTTGGGGGGGATCCTACACATCAGCATATGTATATATGCTCAAAAAAATTAAATAAAATTAAAAGATACCTTATATTTTAGTACTGGCAGACTTTCTGCCAGAACTTAAGATGGCGGGGACCATTGTGGGGTGGGGGAGGGAAGAGAGCTGTTTGGGAGGATTCAGGGGGTGTGATGTGTCAGGTGGAAGGCTGATCTCTACACTAAAGCTAAAATTAACCCTGCAAGCTCCCTACAAGCTACCTAATTAACCCCTTCACTGCTGGGCATAATACACGTGTGATGCAGAGCGACATTTAGCGGCCTTCTAATTACCAAAAAGCAAAAAAAAAAAAAATTATAACAAGTCCAAAAGCCAAATGAAAAGCCAGGATTCAAAGCCAGAGCAGATAGTCAGACCAGCCGGGTCAGGAACCAAAGCGAGTAGTCAGATAAGCCGGGTCAGAAACAAGAAGTTCAGCAAAGTCAGGAACAAGCCAAGGATCAGGAACCAGAAGATGTCAAACAGAGTCAGGAACACATGAACTCATAGATAGAGCAGAGACAATGCAAGGGAAATGGCAAACAGGACTGAGGCAGTTAAATAGGGAGTGAGGACATCATCATTCTGGGACTGCAACCTGTCTTTCTCTGATGATGTTCTCCAGTTTGGCCAAATGAGGGAGCCTGGGAGTAGTAAGCATTACACACTCTGCTAATGGCAAGGAGAAAAGACAGGTGAGTTAAAAAATGGCAGCCAAGATGAAAAGCAGCAAATAACTATTGAAGTCATGGTGAAACCCTGACATGGCCTATTCTTGGTTCTGCACCTGGGTAGCGCTTGGTAATTGGTGGCTAAATGTAGTCACCAATTAGCAAGTGCTACCCAGGGTCCTGAACCAAAACAGGGCCGGCTCTGAAGCTTAGATTCCTGCTTTTTTTTTAAAAAAAGGCTTAGTAAAAAATGAAAGTGTAATTAAATGGTGAGAATAAGGGAAGAGAGAGTATGGCAGTATGTGAGAGATATAAAGCTAACTACTATAGATCATGGAAGACAGATTACAAAATGAAGGAAGCATTAGACAGAGGTAGACATGGGAAGCATGAGAGTGAGGAAAGAAGCAGATTAAACTGATTATACACTAGAGGAATTGAGCATGAAATGACTGTAGAAGATGAAGAAAAGTGACAGAGGATAGTACAAAGTGAGGAGTGTACACATAGAAGGAGAGATGAAACAATAAAGATAGAAAAAAAAGAGTAAGAAATTATGAAATGGAGGGGAGAACGCAGGAAAGTTACAAAAACAGTATATAAAATAAACTAATTTTACAACTTAAAATAAATTGAAAAAATACAGTCACAATTGCATACATTTTGTTTACTTTTAAATGTGGTACAGATTTTTTTATTACCAACATACAGCTAGATTACGAGTTTTGCGTTATGAGTGAAAAAGCATAGTTATGCTTCATAACGATGCTTTTTCCCTAACGCCACTATTACAAGCCTTGTCAGAATAGCTGTACCGCACACCTTTTTGGCCAGCGCGCAACTTCAGTACTGCACTTTTAAAAAAGTACTTTTTCAATGGGACTCCCATAACGCCGGTATTACGAGTTTTGCTGTGAGGCCAAAAAGTGAGTGGTACAGCCTAAAACGACAAGATCCGTACCGCCATCTAAAGTCAGCAGTTATGAGTTTTACGCTACAAAGCAATTATAAACCTATTAACCACTAAACCACAAGCCGCCCACAATGAAATATACTAAAATAAACTATTAACCCCTAAAACTCTGGCTTCCAACATCACTACATAAATATATTAACCCCTAAACCTAACCCTAACGTAACCCTAAGTCTAACCCTAACACCCCCTAACTTAAATATAATTAAAACAAATCTAAATTAAACTTACAATTATTACCTAAATAATTCCTATTTAAAACTAAATACCTATAAAATAAAACCTTAGCTAGCTACAAAATAAATAATAGTTACATTGTAGCTAGCTTAGTTTTTATTTTTATTTCATAGGTAAGTTTGTATTTATTTTAACTAGGTAGACTAGTTAGTAAATAGTTATTAACTATTTACTAACTATCTAGCTAAAATAAATACAAATGTACCTGTAAAAAAACCTTAATCTGCCTTACACTAAAACCTAACATTACAATAAAATAAAATAAATTAAATTAATAAAATACAATTATCTAAATTACAAAAATAAACACTAAATTACACAAAATAAAAAACAAAATTATCAAAACTAAAAACAAATTACTCCTAATCTAATAGCCCTATCAAAATAAAAAAGCCCCCCACCCCCCAAAAAAAAACCTAGCCTACACTAAACTGCCAATGGCCGGCAGAAGTCTTCATCCTCAAAAAATCCTATTGGCTGTTGCAATCAGCCAATAGGATTGAGCTTGCATTCTATTGGCTGATTGGAATAGCCAATAGAATGCAAGCTTAATCCTATTTGCTGATTAAATCAGTTAATATGATTTTTTCCCCTTTAATTCCTATTGGCTGATAGAATTCTAACAGCCAATTGGAATGTAAGGGACACCATTTTGGATGACGTCACTTAAAGGGTAACTTCATTCTTCAGTGACCATCGGAAGAAGAGGATGCTCCGCGCCGGATGTCTTGAACATGGACCCGCTCCACGCCGGATGGATGAAGATAGAAGATGCTGTCTGGATGAAGACTTCTGCCCGCTTGGATGAAGACTTCTGCCGGCTTCGATGAGGACTTCTGCCTGCTTGGATGAAGACTTCTGCCGCCTGGCTGAGGATGGATGTCCGGTCTTCGAAAACTGTAAGTGGATCATCAGGGGTTAGTGTTAGTTTTTTTTAAGGGTTTATTGGGTGGGTTTTATTTTTAGCTTAGGGTTTGGGAAATATAAAATAGTTAATTGCCCTTTTAAGGGCAATGCCCATCCAAATGCCCTTTTCGGGGCAATGGTTAGCTTAGGTTTATTTAGATAGAATTTTATTTGGAGGGTTTGGTTGTGTGGGTGGGGGGTTTTACTGTTGGGGGGGGTTGTATTTTTTTTACAGGTAAAAGAGCTGATTTCTTTGGGGCAAAGCCCCGCAAAAGGCCATTTTAAGGGCCATTGGCAGTTTAGGTTTTTTTTTATTTTGGGGGGGCTTTTTTATTTTGATAGGGCTATTAGATTAGGAGTAATTTGTTTTTATTTTTGATAATTTCGTTTTTATTTTGTGTAATTTAGTGTTTATTTGTTTTGTAATTTAGATAATTGTATTTTATTAATTTAATTTATTTTTTTATTTTTTTTGTTGAAATCATTTTATTGATTTTTTTAAATGTTGTTCAAAGACTAACAAAAAGAAAACAAAAAACAGTAAACAATACAGTCTTCAATTGCTTTGTCTTGTTAAACAGTTAGTTGGCTTAGAATGGGTGACATTATGCATTGTTATCTTTCAAGGACATTTTGTTAATGCATCATCTTTATTATCAGGAGTTTCCACTAGGTACATCCCAACCAAGAACACAATCCCACACATATCTTCCCCCTTACCCATATTTTCTTTTGTGTCTAGTTCTGAACAGATGGAGTTCCTAATTCGATGAGTCATCACAATCGGATTGTTTACCTCTGCTACTGTCAGGGTTTTTTCCCTGTTTTGTTTGCCATGTGCTGCTGGCAGCCATTTTACTCACCTCTCTTGCTGACTATGTTGCATTGTCCTGCACTTCCTTTTATGGCCAGACTGGTGTGCATCATCCGTGTGAGACAGGATGCACTCTCAGAATTGTGATGTCATCACTTATTATTTAAAGGGCCTCTGTTCAGTATGCTTTGCCTTTGCGTTGTCTCAGACCTGTTTGTGAGAAGTTCCTGTGTATTACCTGGCTGCCTGACGTCCTTCCTGGTTCCTGATTCCTGGTTTGTTCCTAACTCTGCTGTTTTCCTTGTTCCTGATTCCAGCTCGTTTGACTATTCACTTTGGCTCCTGACTTGGCTCGTCCAACTACCAGCTCTGGTTATGACTCCTGGCTTGTTATTTGACTTGTGGACTTTTTATTATTTTTTGCTATTAATAAAGGTGTGTTTATTTTTTGCACTTCTCATCTCAGTCTGATTCCTGGCACCCTGACATTACGCAAAGGCCATGAATCCTGATGGTGCTAATAATCCACCTTTACCTGCCATCATTTCCAGGATGGATGTACAGGATCACCGCTTGGATCAATTTGCACTAGTCCTGCAAACCCTGCTGACTCGCACTGCACATTTGGACTAAAGTGTCCTGCGAGTTATGGCTGCTCCTGTTTCCGCTGCTGCACCTATGCCTACCAGGAGCATGTCCAGTTTTGCACATTTACCTCAGCGATATGGAGGTGATCCTATTCAGTGCAGAGAGTTTTTGAATCAGGTGGGCATTTACTTTGAGATGTTACCTCAGGCGTTTCCCTCTGACAGAGCTAAGGTGGGATTTCTCATCTCGTTACTCTCTGACACAGCTCTTGCCTGGGCTAATTCCTTGTGGGAGACTAATAAACCTGTAATTTCAAATTACCCTGAATTTGTGGCCTCCTTTCAAAGGGTATTTGATGTTCCGGCTCGCTCCTCCTCTGCTGCTAAGGTACAAGGAGCGCTTGTGGAAGCCTCCTGTTCCGTTGTCTCCTATGTGTTCGTTCCCACCCATGCCTCCCTCTCCTCCCATGCCTCCTGGTCCCGAGTCACCAGGTACTGCTGAGCCGATGCAGTTGGGATTCATGCGTCTCTCCGCGGTGGAGAGGGCCTTTAGGAGGAGGGAGGGTTACAGGGCCACCTTTTGAAGCCTTGTCCTACACGGCCGGGAAACACTCACACCTAAGGTCCTGTCGGGGGCAGACCTTGGGTGGTTTATCCTCGTCCCCGGAACCGCTTAAGGAGAAACCTTTGGTCACGGTTGTCCTTTCCTGGGTGGGCTCCTCCATAGTCACTCAGGCTCTTGTTGACTCCGGTGCTGTGGGCTATTTCATTGACAGTGCTTTTGTATCAAAGCACTCCATTCCTGTTTTGCCTCGGTCCGTTCCACTTGCTATTGAGGCCATTGATAGCAGGCCCCTTCAGCCCGCACTTGTTACTCACGAAATTGCTCTGTTGTCCATGGCTGTTGGGGCTCTCCATTTTGAAACCCTCAAGTTTCAGGTGATAAACTCTCCGCATTTTCCAGTTGTTCTGGGTTATCCCTGGCTCCAAAAGCACAATCCCAGTCTCGACTGGCGCAGTCGTGGTCCCCGCAATGTATTTCCACTTGTCTTCGGAAACCAGTTAAAGTCTTGTGCACTTCTTCGGTATCTCAATTGCCAGAGGAGTGCCGAGAGTTCCTAGACGTTTTTGACAAGGTGCGTGCCGGTACGTTGCCTTGTCACTGGTCTTACGATTGTGCCATAGACCTGCAACCCGGAGCCTGCTCAGGGCCGGGTGTACCCTCTGTCTGTTGCAGAGAATTGTGCTATGGAGGAGTATGTTGCCGATGCTCTGTCACGGGGAATCATTTCGCAAAGCCTGCTCTCCTGCAGGGGCTGGCTTCTTCTTTGTGAAGAAAAAGGGTGGCGAGTTAAGACAATGCATCGATTATAGGGGTCTTAATCGTCTTACCATTAAGAATGCTTACCCTATTCCGCTCATTACGGAACTCTTTGACCGATCTCAAGGGAGTTATGGTCTTTACTAAACTTGATTTGAGAGGAGCGTACAATCTCGTTAGGATTAAGGAGGGCAATGAATGGAAAACAGCATTTAACACCAGGAGCGGGCATTATGAGTATCTTGTAACGCCCTTTGGCCTATGTAATGCTCCTGCTGTTTTTCAGGAATTTATTAATGATGTCCTACGAGATATGTTGCAACAGTGTGTTGGGGTGTACTTAGACGACATCCTCATACACTCACCCACACTTGATGCTCATCATTCTGATGTTACACAGGTTCTTCAGGGACTACGTGAGAACGGCCTGTTTTGTAAACTCGAGAAATGTGAGTTCCATCAGACTCAAGTAACCTTCCTAGGTTATGTTATCTCTGTTGCAGTGTTCTCCATGGATCCTGACAAGTTATCTGCAGTTCTGCAGTGGCCTCGCCCAGTTGGTCTTCAGTCTATTCAATGTTTTTTGGGGTTCGCCAATTACTATAGAAAGTTTATTAAAAACTTTTCTTCCTTGGTCAAACCTATCACAGACATTATCCGTAAAGAGAATGATCCACTCCATTGGTCACCTACTGCCATTAAGGCCTTTGATAGTCTTAAGACTGCCTTTGCTGCTGCTCCAGTTCTGGCTCATCCTAACCCTGTCCTGCCTTTTGTTCTTGAGGTCGATGCGTCTGAGACTGGAGTAGGTGCCCTCTTGTCTCAACGTCCTACGCCTGACGGTTCCTTGCATCCGTGTGGTTTCTTCTCTAAGAAATTGTCTCCAGCAGAGTGAAATTATGAAATTGGCAACAGGGAATTACTGGCCATAATTTTGGCACTCAAGGAATAGAGGCATCTTCTCAAGGGTACTAGCGTGCCAGTGCTCATTCTTACTGACCAGTGACCACAAGAATTTAACTTATCTATCTGAAGCAAAATGTTTGTCGCCCCGACAGGCCAGATGGGCGCTATTTTTGTCTCAGTTTAATTATGTGGTCTCCTACCTGCCTGGTAGTAAGAATGTTAGGGCCTCTGTCCAAGGACGAGTCTGTACATACTCCTGTTATACCTCCTGACCAAATTTTTGCTACCATACGTACTAATTTGACTTCTCCCTTGGGGGATGAGATCCTGGCTGCACAAACCAATGCACCTCCTCAGTGTTTTGTTCCTGAGAATCTTCAAACTAAACTTTTGCACACTTACCACTATCCTAAAGCCGCAGGGTTACCCAAGGAGATAGTGTTGGACCGGGGTAGCCAGTTTGTCTCCAGATTTTGGCGTTCCTTTTGTGCTCAAATGGGGATACAACTTTCCTTCTCCTCAGCACATCGCCTTCAATCCAATGGGGCTGCAGAACGGTCTAATCAAGCTCTGGAACAGTTCCTCCGTTGCTATGTCTCGGATCACCACAATAATTGGTCTGAACTGTTACCTTGGGCAGAGTTTGCCCGTAATAGTGCTATTAATGCTTCCTCCAAGTTATCCCGTTCATGGCGAATTATGGGTTTCATTAAACTTATATTCAATGAAGAATTGAACAAAAAGGATACTACAACAGCACTCTAGAGAACTCTACAATTTTTTTATACAGCACAAAGTTAAGCAGTCTGATTATAAACTCATCATGTGCTCTGTCTTCTTGGGATGATTCTGATAGGAAACTTTGGACCGCTTGAACTCCTAATTTGTGATCAATACTTGTATATAATGATTCTACATCGGCTGTTATCAGTATAGTATCATTCTCCAATTTAAGATTATTAAGATGTTGTAAGACCTCCATCGTGTCTATCACATGAGATGGTAAATGTGTCACAAATTCACGAAGTCTAAAGTCAATGTACTGACTAGCTTTCTCAGTGATGTTATTTATCCCTGAAGCGATGGGTCTGCCCGGAGGAGTAACAGCATTTTTATGGATCTTTGGTATCATGTAAAATGTAGCTATTTTTGGATATTCTACCCATAGAAATTTCTTTTCTTTTGCTGTTATTACATTGTCATCTTCTGCTTCCAATATAATATGATTATACTGGTTCAGAAATTGCTCCGTGGGATTAAAAAATAGCTTTGTGTAACACTCTTGATTTCTCAGTTGTTTAGATGCTTCCTGTAGGTACATTTCCTTTGGCCAAATGACCACAATGCCTCCCTTATCTGAATTTCTAAGACCTATGGTGAAATCATTGATGGGGTCTGTATATAATATAATTAGTTGATAAACTGAATATTATATTAATAATATAGTGGTAGTAATATTTGCAAGCATACCAGGAGATACCAAGAGTGTCCTGTATTGGGCTTTTACTAATCTGACCATCAGCACCAACCCATTATTAATCAGTTATTTAACTGAAACCAATATCTGCTAACATTTTAGTTTTAATCATACCCATTGTTTTAAACATGTTCTAATAAAGATTTATTTTTTAATTCATGTGATCTTTAGTTCTCTAGTTTAAAATGTATTGTAGAGTTCTCTAGAGTGCTGTTGAAGTATCCTTTTTGTTCAATTCTTCATTGAATATAAGTTTACTGTAATGTAGCTTATGATACTTAGCACCACACCACCAATACATGTTGTACCTTGAGGCCAACTTGCCTTAATTGTGGATGGTGAGAAGACTTATTATTTGTTCGTAGTGGTGCCATTAAATCTTTTTTGTTTCAAGAATTATGGGTTTCAACCATCCTTGTTGCCCGATTCATTCATGACTCAGGGTATTCCAGTTTTGGAGGAGCATCTCCGGCAACTCCGTTCCACGTGGGTGCAGATTCAGGATTGCCTTCATTGTTCTATGCAGCGCCAAAAGTTCCAGGCTGATCGTAGGCATCTGCCCGCACCTTCCTACCAGGTTGGTGAGAGAGTTTGGCTGTCCTCCCGCAACTTGAACCTTCATGTGCCTTCCAATAAATTGGCTCCCCGTTATGTTGGTCCTTTTCAAATACTCCGACGGGTTAATCCTGTGGCCTACACTCTTGACCTTCCTCCTGCTATGCGCATCTCCGATGTTTTTCATGTCTCCCTCTTGAAACCATTGGTTTGTAATCGGTTTACCACTGTGTTGCTTCATCCCCATCCTATCTTTGTTTACAACCATGAGGAGTATGAGGTCAGCAGCATTATTGACTCTCGTATGTCCAGGGGCCGTCCCCAATAAGCCTTTTGTCCTCCCGCGGGGGAGGGGTTGTTGAGGGGAGGGTACTGTCAGGGTTTTTTCCCCTGTTTTGTTTGCCATGTGCTGCTGGCAGCCATTTTACTCACCTCTCTTGCTGACTATGGTGCATTGTGGGGGATGCTGCTCATTTCCTGCACTTTCTTTTATGGCCAGACTGGTGTGCATCATCCGTGTGAGACAGGATGCAGTCTCAGAATTGTGATGTCATCACTTATTATTTAAAGGGCCTCTGTTCAGTATGCTTTGCCTTTGCATTGTCTCAGACCTGTTTGTGAGACGTTCCTCATCTCTCTGGTTCCTGATCCCTGTCTTGTTCCTGACTCTGCTGTTTTCCTTGTTCCTGATTCCGGCTCGCCTGACTATTCGCTTTGGCTCCTGACTCAGCTCGTCTGACTACAGGCTCTGGTTTTGACTCCTGGGTTGTTATTTGACTTGTGGACTTTTTATTATTTTTTGCTATTAATAAAGGTGTGTTTATTTTTGCACTACTCGTCTGAGTCTGATTCTGGCACCCTGACAGCTACTGTCTGATTGACTAATTTTCTAGCTCTGTTTCAATATACATAATGTATGGCTCCCATTGTTGAATAAAGTGTTACTAGTATTCAGGAGAGCTGCCGAGGTGCTAGTCATATTATAATGATAATCTATTTTCTTTTTAATATACTCGAAATTGGGCGGGTCCACTTTCCAAAATCTAGCTATACAAATCCTCACAACAGTACAAATCATAGATATTAGTTTATGATGTCTTTTTAAACTTTCATCTGTTATGTTTAACTTTTATTTAAGTGTATGAGACTTTTGTTAGTGCAATTTCTGATGAAAGGATCACAACTGCAGACAATGGTGAACAAGAAGGAGGGAAGATATGCTGATTTCAGGATTGCAGTTATATGCTTTAGAACTATTTGGTTACAGGAGAGGTTCCTGTATTAACTTAAGTCAGAAGGTAGCAGAAGAGTGGCGTTGGTCTAAATAAACATAGTATGGAATAAACAGTTCATCTTGTTTAAGTACCTTTATGCAAAGAAATCACCTTTCAGCGTTTGCACAGCGTTACACTCGATGCTGTTGTGATGTCACAGATGGGCGTGTCCGATACACGCTGCAGTCGGGAACAAGCCTTTCAGTCAGCGTGATGTATCCAGTAAGGGCGTGTTATAAGATTCCTGAGAACCGGAGGATGTTAATAAACAAACAAAGTACGAAAAACAGTCCTTCCTGGTGAGATGTTTTTACCGTAACTTGAAAAGATGCAAAGCTGAAATGACTTTAAAGTCTGGTTAAGCTCCAAGTAGAGTAACTCTCAGGGGAAACAGTTCTTTGACCTTGCAAATTCTCCGAAGGTTCCCATGAATCTTCATCAGAAGAGTAACCTTTCCACCTAACAAGATATTGAAGACGACCACCAACAACTCTGGAGTTCAGAATGCGGTTGATCTCGTAAATCTCTTCATCAGCTTGAATAAGGTTGGATGGAGTAGGTAACGGAGGAGTACGTGTAAGAACGTAAGGCTTTAGAAAAGACACATGGAATGTGGGATGAACACGAAGATCTGATGGTAGATCTAAAGTGACAGCATTTTCATTAACAACCTTACTAATGATGTAAGGACCAATGAATGTCCTGGAGAACTTCTTACATGGAGTCTTTAACTTTAAGTTCTTGGTGGAGAGCCAAACTTTATCACCTATCTGATAAGAAGGTGGTCTTCTCCATCTTGTATCATACTGATGTTTCTGTTTATGTTGAGCAGATTCCATACTGTTCTTTACAAACTGATGAATTTCGGATAAGTTAGTAGTTAATTCATTGATGCAGGGAGAGTTGATGTCAGCCTGAGGGTGGCAATGAAAAGTAGGATGGAAACCATAATTAGAGAAGAAAGGAGAGTTTGTAGTGGAAGAGTTTTGGGAATTGTTATATGCATATTCAGCCATGAAGATGTTTTGAAACCATTTATCCTGTTGATGTGAACAATAACAGCGAATATACTGTTCAAGACATTGATTCACCCTCTCTGTCTGCCCATTGGTCTGGGGATGGAAAGCTGTGCTATATCTATGATCAATTTGTAGAATTTTACATAGGTGCCTCCAAAATCTCAAGGTGAATTTTGATCCCCTATCGGATACAATGACAGATGGAATTCCATGTAAACAAACTATTTGAGTGAGGAAAAGATCAGCGGTTTCAGCAGATGAGGGCAGCTTCTTGTAAGGAAGGAAATGAGCCATTTTAGTTAACAGATCAACAATCACAAGCACTGTGTTACAGCCGTTAGATTTAGGAAGTTCGACAATGAAGTCCATTCCTATTGCATGCCATGGTCTAGGTGGAATGGGCATAGGTTTGAGCAAACCTAAAGGTTTGAGGAATCCTTTTTTGAAGTTGTACATATCAAACAAGAAGTTATATATTCCTTTACTGTTTGAACCATATGTGGCCACCAATAATTCCTGCCTAGCAATTCAACGGTCTTGCGAATACCAGGATGTCCAACAAGGGGTGGATCATGGTGATCATGTAACATCTTGCTCCTCAATGATAGAGGAATATAAAGCTTTTGCTTAAAGTAGTAAAGACCATCTTTGACGGATAATTTATCCATGGGGAAAGAAGTGTCTTCTTCTTGTTCATCCCGTAGAGTATCAAGAGGTTTGGATACTATTCCAATGAAATGTTCTGGAGAAATGATACTTTGTGAAACATTAACGGCAGGAGGTTTGTTGATGTTTCTAGTCAAGGCATCCGCCTTGCCATTCTTGGAACCTGGTCTGTATGTGATATGGAAATTGAACCTGGTAAAGAATAAACTCCAGCGGAGTTGTCTTGCAGATAAAGTCTTGCTAGATTGTAAATACTCTAAATTACGGTGGTCGGTATAAATGAGTATGGGAATTTTCGTGCCCTCTAACATATGCCGCCAGTGTTCGAATGCTGACTTGATTACAAGAAGCTCTTTCTCACCGATAGGGTAATTTAACTCAGGTGGTGTCATCAACCGGGAATAAAAGGCAACGGGATGTAAAGGCTTTGACATTGACTCTCTTTGGGAGAGTATGGCTCCAATAGCGTACTCTGAGGCATCAACCTCGAGTATGTACTGCAAATCTGAATTAGGGAAGCGAAGAATGGGTGCTGATGAGAAAGAATCTTTTAGGAAATTGAAAGCCTTTTCAGCTGTAGAGTCCCAATAAAAACTGGTGTTAGTGCCAGTCAGTTTACTGAGTGGTTTGGTGATTCCAGAAAATCCTTTAATAAACTTCCGATAGAAGTTAGAGAAGCCAAGGAGGCGCTGTACATCCTTCCTGCAAGTAGGAGTTGGCCAGTTCTTGATGGCTACTACTTTGTTGTCTTCCATTTTTACACCTGATGGAGAAATGTGGTATCCTAGGAATGTAATCTCAGAGGTATGAAAAATGCACTTCTCTAGCTTTGCGAATAATTGGTGAGTTCTTAACCGACCTAAAACCCACTTGACATGTTTCTGATGATCCTCCAAATTGTCTGAATATATAAGTATATCATCTAGATATACCACCAAGCAAATGTCCAGTAAATCTCTAAAGATGTCGTTTATTAGGTACTGGAAAGTTGCTGGGGCATTACAGAGCCCGAATGGCATCACAGTGTACTCGTACAGTCCGTATCGAGTCCTGAAAGCTGTGAGCCATTCGTCCCCTTCTTTGATCCTAACTAGATTGTAGGCACCTCTGAGATCAAGTTTGGTATAGATCTTGGCTTTGCTGAGACGTTCTACCAACTCCGGTATCAGAGGCAGAGGATACCTGTTTTTTACCGTTCTTTTATTCAATTGTCGATAATCTATGATTGGTCTTAATGATCCATCCTTATTCTTCACGAAGAAGATACCTGCTCCTGCAGGTGAGGTAGAGGGCCTAATGAAGCCTTTTCTAAGATTCTCCTCGAGATAAGTCTTCAAAAAATCAAGTTCTGGTTGTGACAGGGGGTATATGTGTCCAACAGGAATAGAAGAGCCTGGAAGAAGTTGAATAAGACAGTCGTACGGTCGGTGAGGAGGGAGAGCCTCTGCTTCTTTTTTACTGAAAACATCGGTGAATTCCGAATATTCGTGTGGTAATTCAGATGATGATGTATGTAGAAGAACCTGATGTGGAAAACAATTTGCTTTGCAAAAGGTGGAGTCAAAATCCATTGTAAGTGTACCCCAATGAATATTTGGTTGGTGAAGTTGAAACCAAGATAACCCTAAAATAACAGGAAATAGGGGAGAAGGTAAAACATCAAAAGAAATATATTCATTGTGTCCGTTACCAGATGTTACTTTCAGAGGAATGGTTTGATGAGTAACAGGGCCTGAAATAACTTCTGAACCATCAATGACTCTGACAAAGACGGGTTTTGCTTTCAACACAAGTGGTATTTTATTTTTCTTAGTAAGTGTGACATCAATAATACTGGAATATGCTCCTGAGTCCACGATGGCATCAGTATGTACTTGATGTCGATCCCACTGTAGGGAGAGAGAAAGAGTACAGTAAGCGGGATTTATAACTTTGGTTGTGAAACAGTTTGTAAGAGTTTGTAACTTACATTTCTTCTGACGTAAAAGTAATGGACAGTCCTTCACGGTATGATCTGGGGATGCACAGTACATGCAGAGATTTTTAAGTCTCCTGCGGCTCCTTTCTTCTGGTTGGAGAGGACCCTTTATAACACCAAGTTCCATAGGGACTGAAGTTTCTTTAGTAGAGGCTGTAGCAGTGTATGGAGGTTGGTATTTGAATGAACTCTCTGGCTGTTGGCGTTCAGCGCGTCGCTCACGAAGGCGACGGTCAATCTGGATAGCTAAATTAATAAGACCTTCCAAGGTTCTGGGAAGTTGTGTACGGGCCAACTCATCCTTGAGCGAATCAGACAAGCCAAGACGGAACTGATTGCGTAGAGCAATCTCACTCCATTCAGAGTCAACTATATACAATTTAAACTCAGTAACATATTCTTCAACAGGCTTACGTCCTTGCTTGAGTGAGCGCATCTTAGCTTCAGCAGAGAGTTGTTTTTGAGTATCTTCATAGAGAAGGCTCACCGGGTCGTCATTTTCAAAGAGTAGATCAGCCCAAGTCCAAGCTTCTCCTCTTAAGAAAGAGATGACTGTCATAACCTTGATTCTTTCAGTATTGTATGTCTTAGGTCTCATTAAGAATAATAAATGGCAAGCATTCTTGAATTGCCTGTATGTTGTTCTGTCTCCTGTACATTTTTCAGGAAGGGATACCTGTGGCTCTGGGGTATTATCTTTCATTATTGCCTTAAGGCTGTCATTTTGAACCTGTAAATCCCTTAAGCCCTGTGTGAGCTGGTTTACTTGTTGAGTTAAATTATTCACCACAGTAGGCAAGTCTGCTGGATCCATAATCCTTAGGGCTAATTAATATGTTATGTTTAACTTTTATTTAAGTGTATGAGACTTTTGTTAGTGCAATTGCTGATGAAAGGATCACAACTGCAGACAATGGTGAACAAGAAGGAGGGAAGATATGCTGATTTCAGGATTGCAGTTATATGCTTTAGAACTATTTGGTTACAGAAGAGGTTCCTGTATTAACTTAAGTCAGAAGGTAGCAGAAGAGTGGAGTTGGTCTAAATAAACATAGTATGGAATAAACAGTTCATCTTGTTTAAGTACCTTTATGCAAAGAAATCACCTTTCAGCGTTTGCACAGCGTTACACTCGATGCTGTTGTGATGTCACAGATGGGCGTGTTCGATACACGCTGCAGTGGGGAACAAGCCTGTCAGTCAGCGTGATGTATCCAGTAAGGGCGTGTTGTAAGATTCCTGAGAACCGGAGGATGTTAATAAACAAACAAAGTACGAAAAACAGTCCTTCCTGGTGAGATGTTTTTACCGTAACTTGAAAAGATGCAAAGCTGAAATGACTTGAAAGTCCGGTTAAGCTCCAAGTAGAGTAACTCTCAGGGGAAACAGTTCTTTGACCTTGGATCGGCTGTTGCGATAAGTGTGGATAACTGCTGAATGAATCCTGAGATTGGTTAGAGCAAAAGTTCAAGTTAATAACGAGTGATATATTTCCTTTTGTTGTTTGTGGCAAGGTGAATGGATTTGTAAATCCTCTGTAGATTTAGATAGAGAGCTTCTTAGCGTGAGAGCTGCAGTAATGCTACAACTAACTACATTAATTAGCACATGCTGCAGGGAGAGACAGGCTTTTAACAGACAGAGTTAAAGGGACATGCAGCTTAGATCAATTACCTGACACAGACAGAGTTAAAGGGACATGCAGCTTAGATCAGTTACCTGACATCATCTGGGGAAAATGGAGCAAAACCTGTTCAGGGGTTAGATCTATTTCAGTTTCTAGGATTAAACTCAAATAAGCTGAGGTCTGATCCCATATCTCTCTAACCTTCTCACATTGCCACATGTGTATGTATAACCCCGCCTCCCCACAACCCCTATAACACATGTGAGGAGTGTCCTCCCGTGACCTGGTAATTCTTGTGGGGTATATATACCATTTATAGAGTACCTTAATATAATTTTCTTTCAACATTGCATTTGGAGAGAACGAAAGGCCTCTATTAATGTTTGTTACCCAGGATTCCACCGTCCATGTCTTATTTAAGTCCTGTTCCCATTTGGTCTTTATGGAACTCTTGTCCATATTGGTCCCCTCACTGAAAGTTGGGTAAAGTAGTGCTATCAGGCCACTTCTAGGGTCTTTTGATAAACATAGTGACTCGAATATGGTGTTATTCAGAGGTTTATCTGGTCCTATTATTTCTCATACTCTGGATTTGAACTGTAAGTAGTGGAACCACTCATTTTGCTCAAGAGTACCTAATTCTGCATATTGAGTGAAGGATAGTATATTATTATTGATGAATGCATCTGCAATTCGGTAAAGGCCTTTATTCTCCCATTTCTTTTGTGTGTATTTGCTGACTAATGAGTCAAGTGGGGCGAGTGGGGTCAGTCGTTATCCTACATTAAGTAGATTATATGTCTTGGTCAATCTGTCCCATATGAAGGTGGTATGACTGATCGAAATATATTGTTTAATGTGCCAAGGCCTATTTTGTTGTGTCGTCCAAAGAGTGTTGTCTAGTCTTACCACCTCCAAGATGTCCTTTTCTAGTTGGACCCATTGCAGTGTTTGCTCTAGTTTATACCATTGTATGGTCTGGGCAAGTCTGGCTGCATAGTAGTATGAAATTAGATTTGGTAATCCTATGCCTTCACCTCTCCTATGTCTCATCAAGTTGTGTATGTTTATCGTAGCCCTTTTCCCCTGCCAGATATATTTCAAGATTTCCTTGTGCATTACATATAACTCTGCTATAAGTATCAAAATTGTTAATGTGTTCTAAATAAATATAGAAGTTTAGGCAACACTGTCATTTTAATGGATATAATTCGCCCATAGAGTGAGACATTAAATTTAGCCCATTTAGAATCTCTTTAATCTGTGAGAACATGGGGACATCATTTTCCTTATAAAGTGTGTGTACATCATTTGTGAGGTTAATTCCTAGATATTTAAGAGATGATTTGACCCATTTGAATGCAAAATGTATCTGTAATAGTTTCTTTGTTGGTCTTGGGAGGTGTGTACTAAGGGCTTCACATTTGCTTTCATTGACTTTATAACCAGACAGTAGTCCAAATTTATTTATTATGGAGTATACTATTGGTAAGGAAAGTAGTGGCTTTGTGACTGCGAGGATGACATCATCCGCGAATACAGATATTTTGTATTCCCTATCTCCCACCTTTATACCTGCAATATCTGGGTTGTCTCTTATTTTCACTGCTAATGGCTCGATGCACATTGCGAAGAGATGGGGTGGTGCCATTTCAAATTCGTATTTGTTTCGATTGATACCCTGAGAGTCTTATAAACGTGTCGGGGCTTGAATATATCTTTTATAGGGCATTGCTGAAGGGTCCTTTAATTCCCATCTTGCTAAGCACTGCAAACATGTATTCCCAGTTAACCCTGTCAAATGCCTTCTCTGCATCCAAAGAAGAAGAAGGCATCTTCTTAGCAGTCGCAAAGTTAATCAGATCAATCACTTTCCTTGTGTTATCTGGTGCTTCTCTCTGTGTAATGAAACCAACTTGGTCAGTATCTATCAGATTTATAATGGGCAGAGCCAAACGGTTTGCAAGAATTTTTGTGAATAGTTTTAGGTCTTGATTAATTAAGATATTGGGCTGTAATTTTGACAGTGTTGTTTGTTCTTGCCTGGCTTCGGGATGACCGTCACTCTCGCAGTCAGCAGATCTGGAGGAATATCTACACCCTGCAGGATATTATTATATAATATCACCAATTGGGGCGCCAATGATAATTGTAAGTCTTTATAGAAGGAGTTTGGAAACCCATCGGGGCCTGGAGCTTTGTTCCTTTTTAACCCCTTAATGGCCAAAATTACCTCTTGCATTGTAATGGGGGAGTTCAGGGTCTCTAGTTCCTCCTCAGTTATGGTTTTTAGTGTACTATCATCAAGAAATCTATCTAGCTCAACTCTCTTATTGCCATCTTGTTTAGTAGTGGATAAATTATAAAGGTTACTATAGAAGTTAACAAATTCATTGGCTATTTGGAGGGGATCATTAGTGACTTGACCATAAGATATTTGGATTTGTGGGACTGTGGAAGCTCTAGTTAGTTCTATTAGTTTGTTTGCCAGCATTCTGTCTGGCTTGTTTCCATATATATAATATCTGGTGTCCATTGCTTTGATCGAGTGGATTGCTTCTTTGTCTAGGAGTTGGTTTAGTTCCCCATTTTTGTTTTTGAGTAATTTTAATACTTTATTTTTATTTATTTTTTTGTCATCTGATCTCTTAACGCAGCAATTTCTACTCTCAGTTTTTCTAGTGTGGTGTCATGAGTTTTCTTAATTCTACTTGACTTAGCGATCAGCAGCCCTCTTACAGAGGCCTTGAGTGCACTCCATACAAAATTTGGATTAGTCGTGGATCCTACATTTATAGCTATAAAGTCTTTAATGTGTTTCTGTACTTTCTGTAGGAGGATGTTATTCTGGAGTAGGCTTGAGTGTAGAGACCAGAATCTAACTCTTTTTGGTTTGATCTTCCCTTCCAGGTCCACCATCATCATATCGTGATCAGACCATGAACAATTATGAATGTATGCTAATTTCACCAATGGTAGTAGGATCTGACTGATTAAAATTAAGTCTATTCTGGAATGAGTGCTGTGTACTGTAGAATAATAGATATAATCTTTGGTTCCCTTATTGAGTGCCCTCCAACTATCTATTAAATTAAAATCCAATAGAAAGTCTTTCAAAAGCTGTTGAGTTGGTGTTGTTCTCCTTTTTTTTGTGGGGTGTTTGTGAGGTTCTATGTAGGTCATCATTAAGCGTCATATTAAAATCCCCACCCACAATGATCTTACATCTCTTCCAGGACAAGAGTTGTCTACTCAATTTAGGGATGAATGGCCCTTGAATTTAATTGGGTGCATAAATATTCATTAATACAACGGGAGCATTATGAATTATCACCTTTACAGTAAGAAATCTCCCCTCTTTATCTTTAACTATCTCTTCCTCCTTAAAATTAAGGGATGTATGCAGAAGAATGGATACCCCACATTTTTTCTTGTTATTTAATGCATGATATTGTAATGGATAGCTCTTATCCCAATATTTGGGCGTGGAGTCTGAAGTGAAATGTGTTTCTTGGAGCATTATTATTTGGGCGTTTTGGGTTTTGTAATCTATAATTGCCTTTTTCCTTTTTATGTTGGAGTTAAGCCTCCTAACATTGTGCGATACTAATCTAACGTACATGACTCTTATCTGGGTGCATGCTTATGTAGATCCAAATTGCAATTTGCATATAAAAAACCTTTAAGCACTGGTACCTCTCTTACATATATGTTGGTAAATCTCCAAAACCACCCTGTAACACCGCTTCGGGTTCCTCTCACCTTTACACCTGTGTATCCCGTGAGATAGCATCTAGTCCTTGGAAGGTGACTCCTATAGGAGCCGCCCTGTCCACCACCATTTTTTTAACATTTGAGACTGCAAATAAACATATAAAATAACATAACATAAACTTAAAACTTGATGCGTTTAAATGCATAAATAACACTGGATAGTTCTCTAAAATAGAGTCAACTCTGGGACGTCTACTGACTCTTCTTTGATCTCATCCTATGGAGCAAGGGTTACGCATGAGAGATATCCACAATCGTGATGAATGAAATAGAGAAAGTAAGACAATAATGAGAAACAAAGAGTAGGAGGAAATACGAGGAAACAAGAAAGAATAAGGAGGAGGGGGAACAAGTAAATCTTACTCTTTCGCCGTTCAGTGGGGAATGAAGTCGTCCCCCCCGCCCCTTTGCAATAATTAAAGTTCTGGTAACAATACCTTTAGTCCATATTTTATTACTTATATTGTTTGTTCAACAGTCCACATGCTAGTCATCTTCTTCTGACATCAGGGCCCAAATCTCCAATGATGATAAAGTCATGGCACTGGTGGTGCCTCTGTATTGGAGTTACTGCCATCTTCTTCTCTTGTAATATTTGGTGTGTTCTTTTTAGGCCTTCCATTCTTATTTACCACAGTCCATTCATTCTGTGGCATTTTTCTCATAGGCTTCTGTGGTCCTGGTGAGTCCTCGTCTTCCACTGGAATCTCCAACTTGTTAACAACAGCAATCCTTCCTCCACTGTGGAGCAGGTATATGTGATGTTCTTGTATGTGAAGATCAATTTGAACAGGAAGTTCCATCTATATCGTAATTTTTTTCTTATGAGAGCCGTCACCACTGGTCTCATTTCTCTTCGTCTTTGTAGTGTCACTGGAGATAAGTCTGTAAAGATCTGGATATTGTGCCCTTCATAAATAATTGTGCAAGCTTGTCTAGCTGCTTGGAGGATCATTTCTTTTATGTTAAAGTAGTGTAGCTTGACTATTATAGCTCTTGTCTTGGATTGTGAGGGTTTGGTCAAAGCTCTATGTACCATGTCCAT
Organism: Bombina bombina; assembly: GCF_027579735.1. Lineage (NCBI taxonomy): Eukaryota > Metazoa > Chordata > Amphibia > Anura > Bombinatoridae > Bombina > Bombina bombina. The sequence continues at coordinate 836,773,685 of NC_069503.1, read as the reverse complement.
CAATAGCATGGAGGGTTCTGTGTCCGGGATAAGTTTGTGAAAAATTTCAGTCACATCTGCTTGTAAATTTTTATATTCTTCTGGAAGGTTCCTAATTCTGAGATTGGAGCGTCTCGATCTGTTCTCCAGGTCTTCTACTTGATCTTCAAGCGTCTTGATATAGATAGAGTGATCTAGTAGGGTATGTTGAATTTGAGGAATGTCTTCTGAAATATCTTCAAGTTTGTTTTCAATCTCTGTTGTTCATCCTCCAATCTCTTTGATATCTTGCCTGAGGTCATATAAGGCTGTCTTTAGTTCTTCGTGGAAAAAGGTTTTGATTTGAGTCAGGAGCTCGTTCTTTGGTATATCCCCAAGTTGTCCAACCTCTTCATCCGAGGTTTCTGCTGGGGTGCTTTGTTTCGGTGAGCTATTAATTTTGTCCGCAGCTAATTTATTTTATTTTATTGTGATGTTAGGATTTAGTGTAAGGCAGGTTAGGTTTTATTTTACAGGTAAATTTGTATTTATTTTAGCTAGGTAGCTAGTAAATAGTTAATAACTATTTACTAACTAGTCTACCTAGTTAAAATAAATACAAACTTACCTGTGAAATATAAATAAAACCTAAGCTAGCTACAATGTAACTATTATTTATTTTGTAGCTAGTCTAGGTTTTTTTTTTTACAGGTAAGTATTTAGTTTCAAATAGAAATTATTTAGGTAATAATTGTAAGTTTAATTTAGATTTATTTTAGTTAGGGGGGGTTAGGGTTAGACTTAGGGTTACGTTAGGAATAGGGTTAAGTTTAGGGGTTAATATATTTATTTAGTGTTAGTGATGTGGGAGGCCAGAGGTTTAGGGGTTAATAGCTTTAGTATAGTGGCGGCGACATTGAGGGCGGCAGATTAGGGGTTAATAAGTGTATTTAGGTGGCGGCGATATCGGGAGCAGCAGATTAGGGGTTCATAGTTTTATTTAGGTGGCGGCGATGTTAGGGGCAGAAGATTAGGGGTTAATAACATTATGTAGGTTGCGGCGATGTTAGGGGCAGCAGATTAGGGGTGTTTAGACATGGTTTTTATGTTAGGGTGTTAGGTTTAAACATAACTTTTTCTTTCCCCATAGACATCAATGGGGCTGCGTTACGGAGCTTTTTTTTCTGCGATTGCAGGCGTTAGGCTTTTTTTTTTGCCGGCTCTCCCCATTGATGTCTATTGGGAAATCGTGCACAAGCACGTCAAAACACCACTTGTATTTGGGTGAGGTATGGAGCTCAACACCACCATATCGCCCACGCAAGCCAGGTTTTTAAAAACTTGTAATAGCAGCACTATAGGGAGGGGAATTAACAATGCTTTGTGGTGCTCGTTAATTTCCCTATAGCGCTGAAAACTCGTAATCTAGCTGATATTTATTAATATAGGAAACTATAGGGACAGCAGAAAGGTTTGTAGCTACCTGCAGGTAAATCTATACATTTGTCTTACAGGGTCTGCACAGCACACTGAAGATAATATTCCCAAAACAAATACAATGATATGTAAGGAACTGCAGAATATTTCAGGCTGTATGGAATTTCAAGAGAGATGTCAGCAGTGCTATAAAACGTTATTAAAAGGTACAGTCAAATATTTTTGTTTTCTGCAAAAGAAAGTATTTTAAAATGTATTTTATATCCTTTTTTTTTTAACTCTTTCTGTCCTGAATAAAACCATATTTTATTTTCAATTCATAGTTTTGGAGGCTTGTCTCTGGCCACCAAGAGAACTGTGGAGTTATCCTTATCATCCAGTGAATAGTCTATCCCCGCCCGGGGATCAAATAGTGCCCAAATATTATCTTGTTATTTTTAAAATCAATTTTCACAGCTTATTTTTTTATGTAACAATATTTGAAAGATATTTTAACTGCTGCTCTTTCACATGAATAGGGAAAAAAAATAAGTATAATGTCCTTTAAGATTTTGGAAAGTTGTTTTTCTATAGATTTAGTTTTAAAGTGATGGTAAACTCTCTCCTTTTTGAAAACAGATCCGGAATGTTAGTGATACATTAGATGGAGTTTAATTCATTAGTTGATATGCAGTTGCACTATAACTTACTTTTTAATATAGCTATGAAATTCAAATGCCCTGCGCTTTGCACTTACTTAAAAAATCTATTGTTTCTGTGAGCTAACGGTTTGAATTATTCTCTAATCAGAGCTCTCTCCTTATTGCACTTATATTGCAGCTAGAGCGCTGATTGAAGAACAATTCAAACCGTTAGCTCACAGAAAAATGTATTTTTGAAGTGGGCGGCAGAGCATGGGAAATTTAAATGCACTATATATACTGTATATTATATTTATGTGTTTATATGTGTATTGATGTCTGTAAATACATATATACATATTTAACCCTTTCCTGCCAGGGTTAAAGTGTCTACATATCAGAACAACTGTTCCGATGTAGAAAAATTAAAATTTCAATTATTGGATCGGGTCTGGGGGGCGTCCCTATAACTCTAGGAACGCCCTCCAGACGGCGATCAAATCCAGGAAGCGCAGTAGGCTTCAGGACAGCCATTGGCTATGACGTTCTATTACGTCATAACGGCTCTAAAGCCCAGTGTAATTATGACGGAACAGAACGGCATAACGGCGTTAAAAGGTTAAATACACAAATCCATATGTACACACACATAATATACATATATATATATATATATATATATATACACACACACATATACATAGACAACTTTAGAGATGTATATGTATGTATCTTTAAGTTAAATCCCTTTGCCTGCCTTTTTTTCTCTAACACCTGAGACCTCATATCTTTGAGCCCTTATAACTTTTTTGTGCAATATTATTTTTGAATAATGTTTATTAGATAATGTTATTATGAGTGTAACTTTACTTTGTAATGTATTTTTTATGTTTTGTGCAACTTTTTTGTTTTGCCAAACAGTTAAAGGGATAGTAAACACCAAAAATGTTATTGTTTCAAAATATAGATAATCCCTTTATTTACCATTCCCCAGTTTTGCATAACCAACACTGTTATAGAAATATACTTTTTACCTCTGTAATTAACTTGTATCTAAGCTTCTGCTGACTGCCTCCTTTTCTCAGATCTTTGGACAGACTTGCATTTCAGGCAATTAGTGCTGACTCTTAAATAACTTCACGTGCGTGAGCACAATGTTATCTATATGAAACACATGAACTAACGCCTTCTAGCTTGAAAAAATGTCAAATGCATTAATTTAAGAGGTGGCCTTCAAGGGCTTATAAACAGGGATAGGCACAGACAAAGGCTGTGGCAGACATTTTCCAAAGTACAGACCTTAGTGAAGGACACCAAGGTACATTTGAAATTAAAAACATTATTTTATAGCGATGTGGTGTTATTATACTGATGCAGATACCACTGATCCTATAACCAGCCCTCCTCTGGCTATACCCATGTGCCAGTGTCACTACTGTGTCATTATATAGTGCTGGGTGTTATTATACTGATGCAGATACCACTGATCCTGTAACCAGCCCTTCTCTGGCTATACCGATGTGCCAGTGTCACTACTGTGTCATTATATAGTGCTGGGTGTTATTATACTGATGCAGATACCACTGATCCTGTAACCAGCCCTCCTCTGGCTATACCCATGTGCCAGTGTCACTACTGTATCATTATATAGCGCTGGGTGTTATTATACTGATGCAGATGCCACTGATCCTATAACCAGCCGCCCCTCTGGCTATACGCATGTGCCAGTGTCACTACTGTGTCATTATATAGTGCTGGGTGTTATTATGCTGATGCAGATACCACTGATCCTATAACCAGCCCTCCTCTCTGGCTATACCCATGAGCCAGAGTCACTACTTTGTCATTATATAGCGCTGGGTGTTATTATGCTGATGCAGCTACCACTGATCCTATAACCAGCCCTCCTCTGGCTATACCCATGTGTCAGTGTCACTACTGTGTCATAATATAGCACTGGGTGTTATTATGCTGATGCATATACCACTCACCTTATAACCAGCCCTTGTCTGGCTATACCCATATGTCAGTGTCACTACTGTGTCATTATATAGCTGGGTGTTATTATGCTGATGCAGATACCACTGACCCTATAACCAGCCCTTGTCTAGATATATGCATGTGCCAGTGTCACTACTGTTTCTTTGTATAGAACTGGGTGTTATTATACAGATGCAGATACACATCCAGTATTTCACTCAGGCTTTATTTCTTCCATAACTTATCACCCAATATCGCTAGCAGTCTCTTGACTAACCACTAACTTTATTCACACTACATATTTTTTTTTAATTCCTATTATTTAATCAGAAAGAAAATATATACTAAGGTTGTGGCAGACACTGCAAGGGCTAGTCACGGACACCAGTGTCCGTGTACGGAAACCTTGCCTTTCCCTGCTTATAAATTACCATATAAGCCTACCTAGGTTTAGCTTTCAACTAAGAAGAACAAGAGAACAAAGCAAATTTGATGATAAAAGTAAATTAGAAAGTTGTTCGAAATTGCATGCCCTATCTGAATCATGAAAGTTTAATTTGGATTTTACTATCCCTTTAACCAGAGCTCTAGCATAACTCATAATACCAGTGGTAAACCTGAAGAGCACAAACACCCTCGATAAACCCCTTATCACTTGTGTGTAACTGTTAGCACTCTACTCATAATCTGGCTCTAAATTCTAGTACATAATCCCAGAGTTTGAGGGATTTATTCCCCATGCCTTCTCTTTCCTATTTACTTACTTCTCTCTTGGTTTCTTATTACACTTACACTCTTCCGGACCTCTGTTCTCCGTAAAGTTGCCAAGCTCCTAGGCTAAAAAGGAGCCTTGCAGTGACCAGCAAGGATTATGAGCATTGCAACACAGTGCAAAGAACTTTGTCCAAAGAGGCTTGACATAGCCGTATCACTTAGAGGGTGGTGGACGCTAATATACATGGAAACCGGTGTTGTGTCAAAACTGGTAATTGTCGAAACTGGTGATCGGCAATTTTCGTAACTCCGCCCACTAATGTAAACACTGCACTTTATATAGTAAATAATTAACTTCTAAATACACTGCCTCTCGGTATAAACAGCTAACAGTTAAATAATGCAAATACTGCACTTTATATGGTAAATAATAAACTTCTAAATACACTGCCTCTCAAAGCTGTTAGCTGTTTATACAGAGAGGTAGTGTATTTAGAAGCTTATTATTTACTATATAAAGTGCAGTGTTTACATTAGGTGGCCGAGTTACGGAAATTGCTGATCACCAGTTTCGACAATCACCAGTTTCGATACAACACTGGCTCGTTTTCAGCATAGGAGCTTGTCAGCTTACATTATAACTGCAAAAGGAGAATGGGAGGTGAAAATGTAACTATAAATTCTTACAATACAAATGCATGTGGGGTGCGACAGTCCTCTACTTATGTCCTCAAAGCTTTCACCCCTGAACAATAGTATAATGAACAGAGGAAAAATCAGCATTGTTTCCTATAATCACCTTTACACAGTGGACACATTATGAGCCATTGCTAGTTGGTAAGTGCATCTGTTGTTATCTATTCTTTTATGGTTTTCCAACCATGGCCCTAGGATATTAAGATTTACTAACACTCACTGGTACAAATTACAAACAGAGAGTGGTTCAATGTTTAACTTTATTGGTATAAAATAATAAAAGGTATAGCTTACAAACGGCTAGATTACGAGTTTGGCGTTAGCCTTAAAAAGCAGCCCGCTGGTATTACGAGTCTGGCAGGTACAGGTGTACCGCTCACTTTTCTTCCGCGACTTTTCCATACCGCAAATCCCCTTACGTCATTTGCGTATCCTATCTTTTTAATTGGATTTTCCTAACGCTGGTATTACAAGTCTTGGAAGAAGTGAGCAGTACAGCCTCTACCTCCAAGACTCCTACCGTATATAAAAAGTCAGTAGTTAAGAGTTTTATGGGCTAACGCCGGAACATAAAGCTCCTAACTAAAGTGCTAAAAAGTACAATAATACCCATAAACTACCTATTAACCCCTAAACCGAGGCCCCCACACATAGCAAACACTATAAGAAAATGATTTAACCCCTAATCTGCCGACCGGACATCGCCGCCACTATGATAAATATATTAACCCCTAAACCGCCGCACTCCTGCCTCGCAAACACTATAAAATTTATTAACCCCTAATCTGCCGTCCCTAACATCGCTGCCACGTACCTACAATTATTAACCCCTAATCTGCCACCCCAACGTCGCCGCTACTATATTAAATGTATTAACCCCTAAACCTAAGTCTAACCCTAACACCCCCCTAATTTAAATCTATTTTTAATAAATCTTAATAAAATTACTATAATTAAATAAATTATTCCTATTTAAAACTTAATACTTACCTATAAAATAAACCCTAATATAGCTACAATATAACTAATAGTTACATTGTAGCTATTTTAGGATTTATTTTTATTTTACAGGCAACTTTGTATTTATTTTAACTAAGTACAATAGTTATTAAATAGTTATTAACTATTTAATAACTACCTAGCTAAAATAAATACAAAATTACCTGTAAAATAAACCCTAACCTAAGTTACATTTACACCTAACACTACTCTATAATTAAATTAATTACCTAAACTACCTACAATTATATACAATTAAATTAAATAAACTAAATTACGGAAAAAAACAACACTAAATTACAGAAAATAAAAAAGAAATTACAATATTTTAAACTAATTACACCTAATCTAATCCCCCTAATAAAATAAAAAAGCCCCCCAAAATAATAAAATTCCCTACCCTACACTGAATTACAAATAGCCCTTAAAAGGGCCTTTTGCGGGGCATTGCCCCAAAGTAATCAGCTCTTTTACCTGTAAAAAAAAATACAATACCCCCCCAACATTAAAACCCACCACCCACATACCCCTACTCTAAAACCCACCCAATCCCCCCTTAAAAAAATCCTAACACTAACCCCCTGAAGATCACTACCTTGAGCCGTCTTCACCCAGCCGGGCACCAATGGTCATCCGATGGGGCAGAAGAGGACATCCGGACCGGCAGAAGTCTTCATCCTATCCGGGCAGAAGAGGACATCCAGACCGGCAGACATCTTCATCCAAGCGGCATCTTCTATCTTCATCCATCCGACGAGGAACGGCTCCATCTTGAAGACCTCCGGCGCGGAACATCCTTTTAGGCCGACGACTACCCGACGAATGGCTGGTCCTTTAAATGACGTCATCCAAGATGGCGTCTCTCGAATTCCGATTGGCTGATAGGATTCTATCAGCCAATCGGAATTAAGGTAGGAAAAATCCTACTGGCTGATGCAATCAGCCAATCGGATTGAACTTCAATCCAATTGGCTGATTAAATCAACCAATCGGGTTTTTCCTACCTTAATTCCGATTGGCTGATAGAATCCTATCAGCCAATTGGAATTCAAGGGACACCATCTTGAATGAAGTCATTTAAAGGACCAGCCATTCGTCGGGTAGTCATCAGCCTAGAAGGATGTTCCGTGCCAGAGGTCTTCAAGATGGAGCCGTTCCTCATCGGATGGATGAAGATTCCACTTGGATGAAGATGTCTGCCGGTCCGGATGTCCTCTTCTGCCCGGAAAGGATGAAGACTTCTGCCGGTCCGGATGTCCTCTTCTGCCCCATCGGATGACCATTGGTGCCCGGCTGGGTGAAGACGGCTCATGGTAGGTTGATCTTCAGGGGGTTAGTGTTAGGTTTTTTTAAGGGGGGATTGGGTGGGTTTTAGAGTAGGGGTATGTGGGTGGTGGGTTTTAATGTTGGGGGGTATTGTATTTTTTTTTACAGGTAAAAGAGCTGATTACTTTGGGGCAATGCCCCGCAAAAGGCCCTTTTAAGGGCTATTTGTAATTCAGTGTAGGGTAGGGAATTTTATTATTTTGGGGGGCTTTTTTATTTTATTAGATTAGGGGATTAGATTAGGTGTAATTAGTTTAAAATATTGTAATTTCTTTTTTATTTTCTGTAATTTAGTGTTTTGTTTTTTTCGTAATTTAGTTTATTTAATTTAATTGTATTTAATTAGAGGTAGTTTAGGTAATTAATTTAATTATAGAGTAGTGTTAGGTGTAATTGTAACTTAGGTTAGGGTTTATTTTACAAGTAATGTTGTATTTATTTTAGCTACGTAGTTATTAAATAGCTAATAACTATATAATAACTATTGTACCTAGTTAAAATAAATACAAAATTGCCTGTAAAATAAAAATAAATCCTAAAATAGCTACAATGTAACTATTAGTTATATTGTAGCTTTATTAGGGTTTATTTTATAGGTAAGTATTTAGTTTTAAATATGAATAATTTATTTAATTATAGTAATTTTATTTAGATTTATTAAAAATAGATTTAAGTTAGGGGGGTGTTAGGATTAGGGTTAGACTTAGGTTTAGGGGTTAATACATTTAATATAGTAGCGGCGACGTTGGGGGCGGCAGATTAGGGGTTAATAAATATAATGTAGGTGTCGGCGATGTTAGGGGCAGCAGATTAGGGGTTCATAGGTATAATGTAGGTGGCGGCGGTGACCGGAGCGGCAGATTAGGGGTTAATAATATAATGCAGGTGGCGAGGATGTCGGGGGTGGCAGATTAGGGGTTAATAAGTGTAAGGTTAGCGGTGTTTAGACACGGGGTTCATGTTAGGGTGTTAGGTGTAGACTTAGAAAGTATTTTCCCATAGGAAACAATGGGGCTGCGTTAGGAGCTGAACGCTGCATTTTTGCAGGTGTTAGTTTTTTTTTCAGCCAGCTCACCCCCATTGTTTCCTATGGGGAAATCGTGCACAAGCACGTTTTAGCCAGCTTAACGCTACCGTAAGCAACGCTGGTATTACAGTGAGAACTGGAGCTAAATTTGCTCAACGCTCACTTTTCTGAGGCTAACGCAGCCATTCAGAAAACTCGTAATACCAGCGTTGTTTAAAGTGAGTGCTGGAAAAAAAAGACTTGTTAGCAACGCAAGTTTTTACAGACAAAACTTGTAATCTAGCCGAAAGTGTTGTGTATATTTAGGTCTTTGTTCACTTAATTTGTTAATCAGACTCGTCATTTTTATGTATTCACTGTGTATTTTTTTTCTCTTTGTGTTTTCCTGTGGATGCAAAAGAGTGTCCTGATGTTTTAGAGCTTTATGCAAAGGCTGAAAAAGCATTTAAACTGCTCAACTTGTCTGCAGAGCAATACGATGACCTCATACAGATTATACAACAACATACAGAAGATACCTCTAATTTAATAAATGAAATGAAAGAAACATTTGGATGGGTGGCGGAGCTAGCTAATTTGACCTCTGGTTCAGATAACATCTTTAGCATAGAAAAGGTAAAATAATACAATATACAAATGTGTCAACTAATAATCACCTTGCATTTACCTATATAAAACAGTGAATATATTTGTGGGGATTTTATACTACAATGTCTTAAGATCTGGCACTAAAAAGAACAGTTGGCATGATTTTGCGGTTAAATAACTAACTATATTATATGCTATGCATCTTAAGCTTTGGAGCTGGCAAACTCCGGATCTCATGCCTCAGGTTGTATTGTGCTGTTTCCCTACAGTGAGGTTTAGTTTGTCAGTGTAGTGACATCCCTTATCACCAATTCTATCTCCTGCTGAATATATCTACTGGTTGTGATCCCTGGTTGTCTACCTATATATATGTGTGTGTGTGTTTGTGTGAGTGTGTGAATATTACTTTTCTAAAAGGACTAGGTGGCAGAATTTCATCAGTAGTCAAACCTAACTGGCTGGAATAATAATGCAGTCAAAAATAACTTTTGAGTATTTTGTTGGCCGTACCAACAGTGCTTGTAACCTACTTGGTTGACAACCTTGTATATGTATATATTCCTGCAATAAAACTATATTTGGCCTTCCTGTTTGTTCCTGGCTAATGATCATTAACCTCTAGCAGGTTCAGTCTTGACAAGCACAGACCATTGTGATCATTTATTTTTCGATAAGTCTTGAAAGCACAAGATTGCTATTTTTTTATTTATTTTTTTATACACCGTATCCCACACCTTTTTTCATTACATAATTGCATAAATTAAAAAAGCAAAATGGGTACTGCAAGCTATGGAAATATTTAATTCTTATAATAAACACTATGAAATGAACCTTGTGAAATATAGAACTGTGTTAAAGAATCAGCTCTGGTAATTGTTGCAAAATATATCTGACTGACTTTTTTTTCTTTTATTTTCTAGGTATCTTTCAGCCCAAAAAGCTCATACGCTTCCATAAATGAAACTTTTGTAGAAGTAAACATATTTACTTCCCCAACATTTACAGTGAGAGTTCCTGGTGATGTAGATTTGGAAAGCCCACAATTCATACAATATGTAGCAGATGAAGCACTGCAGTATTACAAAACAAATTTTTAGAACAGAGGTTTTATATTGGACAACCACAGAAAATACAAAATATTCCCATTATTAAATAAATACTTTAGTTTGCCAAATCAATATCTACAGAGCTATTGATAGGTCTGTGTACACAAATGCAACTAGCAAAGTTTATATATTTTAATTAAAGAGATTTTAGAAGAAGATTTTTAAACGTTATAAGCATATTGCAAAAGAGGACATAGATACTTGTTAAATGTCAGTTGTTCTGTATCATTTATCAATACTATGAACATGTTTTTAATGTCACGGTTTCCATCTGTTTGTAGCAATAAAATCAGTAAAAAAAAAACTCCATCTTATTTTTTCACTGATCCTTGCTCATATCAGATATGATGACTAGCATTCAGGTGCAGTATATGCTTTTAAGATGCTCTAATGCAAACAATAGTTGTTAAATTAATAAGTTGTATTATACTGAAAACAATAAAATACATGCATACAGTGGAGTGCTATTTAGCATTCCCCCTCAAGCGTTAACTTCGCTATAGGTTAACTGTTTGCTTGTGTCGATTAGCATTGGTATAACTGTTTGAAAGTAAAAATATTGCACTCGCAAGAAACCAGACGCACGCAAAAAAAGTTAAAGGGATATGACATTTTAAAAAAAATCTTTGTCTCAATCAAAAGATCTTTTTAAAGTAAAATGCTTCTCAATTACTTACTTTTAGCTATTCTTTATCGTTTTCCTGCAATTTTATTAAAAAAATATCTTTGTTTTAAACCCACTCTGTAGTACTCGTTATAGGAATTCTATCAGGGGGTCTACCTGGGTAGGAAGATGGCGGCGCTATGTCCATTGATCGCATGCTCAGTTTTCTCAGTGATGTCGCCAGTGATGCCCCCTGACGCTGCTTTCAGAGACTAATCCCCAAAGTTATTGTTGGCAGCATCGACTTCAGGAAGACACAGTACTACATGCGCAACATAATAGCACCGATTGCGCATGCTGCGGGTGACGATTTTTACGTATACTGATATACAAAAATCTAGAGGATGATTTGTTGACCCATTGTACCGCCCGTTTTAGTGGGCTGGCATTAATGATGCAAGAAGAATAAAAAAAGACAAAAAACAAAATTATTCAGGAGCATCGTTTGAATATGAAAGAAGGTAGATTTTATTATATTATAACAGTATTAACAAATACGATTGGTATATTTTGTTAAGGGACAAAAGTTTGTAATCCTTTAACCACAGGATATCGTTCGTGTTTGCAATATCAATATATGACTTCAATGGAGCAGCGAGGTATAAAAAACTAACAAAGATACTGGCATGCTTACCCCATCACAATAAAACCCCTTACTCTAATAACCCCTAAACAGTGACATCCCCCTACTCTTTTAAGCCCGCTACACTAATAACCCCTAACCTGCCACACCCCTATTGCAAACTACCTCATTACACTATTAAACCCTAATCCGCCATAACCCCCATTGCTGTTAACCCTAACATTATTAACCCTTAAACTGTCACAACTCCCACTGCAATAAATCCCTTACCATATTAACCCCTAAACCACCACAACCCCCACTGCAATAACCCTTACACTACTTAACCCCCTAACAGCTAACCACCCCCAAGACCCCTAACCTAAGACTCCCTAAGTTACAACAAATAAAAAACACTATTAGTAACAAATAAATAATTACCAAAATAAAAATAAAAAACACTACTAAAAAAGCCCTATCCTAAAACTAAAGTACCTTAAAAAAACTATACTAAAACTAAATTAACCCCACAAATTAATAACCTAATCTAATACGCCTAGATTTAGAGTTTGGCGTTAGCCGTCAAAACCAGCGTTAGAGGCTCCTAACGCTGGTTTTTACCGCCCGCTGGTATTTGGAGTCAGTCAGGAAAGGGTCTAACGCTCACTTTGCAGCCGTGACTTTTCCATACCGCAGATCCCCCTACGCCATTTGCGTATCCTATCTTTTCAATGGGATCTTTCTAACGCCGGTATTTAGAGTCGTGGCTGAAGTGAGCGTTAGAAATCTAACGACAAAACTCCAGCCACAGAAAAAAGCCAGGAGCTAAGAGCTTTCTGGGCTAACGCCGGTTCATAAAGCTCTTAACTACTGTGCTCTAAAGTACACTAACATCCATAAACTACCTATGTACCCCTAAACCGAGGCCCCCCCCCACATCGCCGCCACTCTATTAAATTTTTTTAACCCCTAATCTGCCGACCGCACACCGCCGCCACCTACATTATCCCTATGTACCCCTAATCTGCTGCCCCTAACACCGCCGACCCCTATATTATATTTATTAACCCCTATTCTGCCCCCCCTCAACGTCGCCGACACCTAACTACACTTATTAACTCCTAATCTGCCGACCGGACCTCGCTGCTACTAAAGTTATTAACCCCTAATCCACCTCACTCCCGCCTCAATAACCCTATAATAAATAGTATTAACCCCTAATCTGCCCTCCCTAACATCACTGACACCTAACTTCAAGTATTAACCCCTAATCTGCCGACCGTACCTCACCGCTACTCTAATAAATGTATTAACCCCTAAAGCTAAGTCTAACCCTAACACCCCCCTAAATTAAATATAATTTAAATCTAACGAAATAAATTAACTCTTATTAAATAAATTATTCCTATTTAAAGCTAAATACTTACCTGTAAAATAAACCCTAATATAGCTACAATATAAATTATAATTATATTGTAGCTATTTTAGGATTTATATTTATTTTACAGGCAACTTTGTATTTATTTATTTATTTTTATTTTTTTTCCAACAACTTTATTGAAAATAATGAAGTAACATACAAGAAATGGGAGACGCAGCTCCTCCAGTATACATGTTCAATAGTTGTCTTATATTTTCATAATTTTGCATAAACGAACAAACATTTCTGGTCATATGAATTTATAACATTAGTTTAAAGGGGAAAGGAAAAAGGGATTTTCAAAAAAAGGAAAAAGGAAGAGGTAGTGATGGACGAGTCCTGTCCCGCCCGCAACCAGTTGGAGGTATATTTATAGGATTACTTTGTGTGTATGTAAGTTTCCCAGGTTTGGGATATTTCTGCATAAGTTTCCATTTTTGCATTTTTGAGGTAATAATATTCTTCAAGCTCTAAAAGGTCTGTAACTTTTTCAACCCACATACCCAACGAAGGGCCTTTATTACTTTTCCAATTGTTGGCTATTAGTAGTTTTGCTCCGTTTGTCATTATCATAAATAATCTTAAATAAGGTTTATGTTTAATGTTTGGGGGTTTATTTAGAAGCCATATCATGGGGTCCAGAGGGAGTACAATCTCCAGAATAGTTTCTATTTCTTTAATTACGTGTTGCCAGAAATTTTGAATGTCATTACACCACCACCACATATGTGCATCATTACTATTTACGTGTCCGCATCTCCAACATGTGTTTGGATGGGAGCGAAATAACCTGTGTAGCTTCTTTGGGGTAAAATACCATCTATGTAGTAGTTTGAAATTGAGTTCTATGATAGAGGATGAAACTGAGGATTTTCTAGTGGCTTGTAGAATGGAGTGGCTTGGGGTGATATGATAATACCTAGGTCTGTTTCCCACTTTTCTAAAAATGGGGGTATATACCCCGGGGGTTTCTGGGATAATAGTTTATAAATCATGGATAGTGTATGTCTGAGTGGTGGTGTTTGTATGCATAAGGATTCAAAGTTTGTCAACAGTCTAGACAGATTATTGTAGTCTTTGTGTTTAAGTATATAGTTTCTAGCTCGTCGGTATGTGAACCAATTGGAGAAACATTCATGACCATCTGCGATCAGATCTGATTGCGTGCGAATTGATTCATTTGCGATCATGGTCCGTACTGCTATGTCTGTAGTTTGGTTTACTGGGTCTATCATGGTAGCAGGTGGGTACAATATAAATTCCCCATTCTCCAAGAGGGACGTCAGTGGAGATGGTTTGGAGGAGATAAATAAGGATGTGTTAATGACTTTGTCCCATGTCCTGAATGTCTCACTCGTTATCGGGTTACTATCTGTTTTGAGCTGGGGCTTGTTGGAGATGTCCCAACACAGTCTACCTAGATGAGGTTTTTGGTGAATTAGATGTTCTAAGGGGATCCAGCGTTTGTGTTGGTAGTGAATGTTCCAGTCCACAACCCTCTGTAAAACAATTGCCTGTCTATACAATTCAAGATTCGGAACTCCCATTCCCCCCTGAGATCTGGGGGAATACATTATGTTTTTATTTATTCTAGGCGGCTTTCTGTTCCAAATGTAATCATTAAAAGCTTTTTGTATAGAAGGTAAGTAAGTTGTGGGTAATGGGATGGGTAGTGTTTGTAGGTAGTAGAGTAATCTTCGGAAAATATTCATCTTAATAAACTCTATACGTCCCAACCAAGATATCTGTTTAGATCTCCATGAGGAGAGGTCATTTATAATTGTCCGTTTAAGAGGAATGTAGTTCATATTGAACATGTCGTCATAGGTTGGTGCTAATTTGACCCCTAGATATTTAAGTGAAGAATAACACCATGAAAATGATGTGAGTTGTTTTATATTGTGTATGTCGTGTTTGTTCATGTTTATACTTAGAATCTCAGATTTGGACTTGTTAATGGTGAAATTTGAGAGTGTGTGAAAAATCTCTAATTCTTGATTTATTTGTGGGATTGACTCTTTGGGAGCTGTGATGGAGAAGAGCATATCATCTGCGAAAAGAGAGACTTTATATTGTTGTGTGCCAATGTTAATACCGTGTATTTGTGGGTTTTTCCTAATACTAGTTGCTAACGTCTCTATTACAAAGGTAAACAAAAGAGGTGAAAGGGGGCATCCCTGACGCGTTCCATTTGTTATAGTAAAGGGGTCGGATAAGGATCCATTTATCAGTATGCGAGCACTCGGTTGAGAATAAAGTGAGAAAATACGAGTTATTATTTGGGGGCCTAGACCTATCTGCGATAAAGTGGCTTTTAAGAAGTCCCATGCTATGCGATCGAAAGCCTTTTCGGCATCGGTAGATAAGAATAGGGATGGTATATTTTTTTTGGTGATATAATGGATAAGGTGTAGTGCTCTTACCGTGTTATCTTTGGCCTTGCGGCCCGGAACCAAACCAACTTGGTCAGAATGTATTATGTGGGGAAGGATTTTATTCAGTCTATGTGATAGAATTTTCGCAAATATTTTAATGTCCGTGTTTAATAACGAAATGGGACGATAGTTCACAAGTAGAGAATTAGATTTATTTGGTTTTGGTAGTAGTGTTATATGGGCCTCTAAGGCCCTAGCTGAAAACCCGCCGGAGGACTCTATGTATTGGAAGTATTTTAACATCTGTGGGGACAGTGTCTCTCTAAATGTAGTGTAGTACTTGTGAGTAAAGCCATCTGGGCCAGGTGTTTTCCCTGTGGGTAGGTCTTTAATTACTAGTTCTATTTCTTCTACGGTCAAAGGTTCTTCTAAAGTATCTTTTTGTTCGGGAGTGATAGTTGTAAGTTTCAAGTGTTTAAGGTAATTGTCTATTATAGTTGGCGCAATTGGGGGTTTTCTGATTGATGGAGCGGGTTATTTCTAATATTGTATAATTTTTGGAAAAATTTCTGAAATACTCGTGCTATTCCAGGTGTAGAGTGTTGAGATTACCCTTGTTCGTCAGTAATGTGTAAAATATATTTTTTGTGGTTTTAACTTTGTATTTATTTTAACCAGGTACAATAGCTATTAAATAGTTAATAACTATTTAATAGTTACCTAGTTAAAATAATTACAAAATTACCTGTAAAATAAATCCTAACCTAAGTTACAATTAAACCTAACACTACACTATCAATAAATTAATTAAATACAATACCTACAAATAAATACAATTAAATAAACTAACTAAAGTACAAAAAAGAAAAAAGAACTAAGTTACAAAAAATAAAAAAATATTT
The DNA here is from genome assembly GCF_027579735.1 of Bombina bombina. Lineage (NCBI taxonomy): Eukaryota > Metazoa > Chordata > Amphibia > Anura > Bombinatoridae > Bombina > Bombina bombina. Next base: position 836,757,311 of record NC_069503.1, on the reverse strand, counting down.
ACAAACATTAGAAAAATATTACAACAATTTTAAACTAATTACACCTACTCTAAGCCCCCTAATAAAATAACAAAGCCCCCCAAAGTAAAAAAAATGCCCTACCCTATTCTAAAATTAAAATAGAAAAGCTCTGTTACCTTACCAGCCCTTAAAAGGGCCTTTTGCGGGGCATGCCCCAAAGAATTCAGCTCTTTTGCCTGGAAAAAAAATAAAAAAATACCCCCCCCTCAACATTACAACCCACCACCCACATACCCCTAATCTAACCCAAACCCCCCTTAAATAAACCTAACACTAAACCCCTGAAGATCTTCCTACCTTATCTTCACCACACCGGGTATCACCGATCGGTCCAGGCTCCGATGTCTTGATCCAAGCCCAAGCGGGGGGCTGAAGACGTCCATCCTCCGGCTGAAGTCTTGATCCAAGCGGCGCTGAAGAAGTCCATCTTTGGGCAGAAGTCTTCATCCTATCCGGGCAGAAGAGGACATCCGGACCAGCAAACATCTTCATCCAAGCGGCATCTTCTATGTTCTTCCATCCGATGACGAGCGGCTCCATCTTCAAGACCTCCGGCGCGGATCCATCCTCTTCTTCCGACGACTAGATGACAAATGAAGGTTCCTTTAAGGGACGTCATCCAAGATGGCATCCATCAAATTCCTATTGGCTGATAGGATTCTATCAGCCAATCGGAATTAAGGTAGGAAAATTCTGATTGGCTGATGGAATCAGCCAATCAGATTCAAGTTCAATCCGATTGGCTGATTGGATCAGCCAATCAGATTGAGCTCGCATTCTATTGGCTGTTCCGATTTTTTTTTCAGCTCAAACTGTCCCATTGTTTCCTATGGGGGAATCGTGCACGAGCACGTTTTTGAAGCTGGCCGCGTCCGTAAGCACCGCTGGTATTTAAAGTTGCAGTGGCGGTAAATTAAGCTCTACATTCCATTTTTGGAGCCTAACGCAGCCCTTCTGTGAACTCTAAATACCAGCGGTATTTAAAAGGTGCGGGGGAAAAAAAGCCAGCGTTAGCTACGCGGGTCGTTACCGACAAAACTCTAAATCTAGCCGATAGTTTGCGATAGGAGATCTGGTGGCTTAGGTGTTGATAGTGTAGCGGGGTAGTTTGCGATGGGAGGTTATGTAGCAGATTGTGGTTAAAGCGACATTAAACACTAAGGGCTAGATTACAAGTGGAGCGCTAACAAGCGCTTGCACTAGAGTGCTAATTTGCGTGAGTCGGGTGGAGCTGGTATTATGAGTTGAAAGTTAAAAATGATTGCTCTAGTACTAACCCAACTCACGCAAATGACCTACTGCTAGCGTAATAACCTACTGCTCCATAGAAGTCAATGGAGCAAAAAAAGTACAAAAAAAAACCACCCTGTAAAAGGAAAGCTATTTTCTATTCTATTGGCTGATTTGAATTTGAAGATTCAAATAGGCCAATAGGAATGCAAGGGTACCCCCATATACAAGGGTTACCTTGCATTCATAATTCAGTGTGAGGCTGCGGACTGTATGAAGAGGAGTGCCCTGTACTTTGTGTCAAGAGGAGGACCATCACCACCGCCACCGGGAAGAAGATAAGAAGATGGACTGCCGGAGAAGAAGATGGATGAAGGACCACCGCTGGGATGAAGATGGAGCACCGCCGCCATCAACATTGGTGAGTACCAACTTTGGGGTTAGTGTTAGTTTTTTTTTTATTTTTGGGGTTTTTTTTAAAAAAAAGATTTTTCTTTTTTTTTTCTTTTCTTTAATGGGCAGCAAAAGAGCTGAATGCATTTTCAGGGCACTTTGTTGATTATGTTTTTTAGATCTATTTTCATGTCAATAGCAGGTAAAGATTAAAACAGTTAACAAACAGTATTAAAGGGAAAGGTCAAAATTAAAATGTGAATAAATGCATTTTAATGTGAGATAGAAGCATTTTTGTAATATACCTCCATTAGCAAAAATGCTTCTAGTAAAAATTATTATTGTTTTCTGCGGCCTGAGAACCAGCATTGGTGTGTATTGCTTCTGTGTAGACTTAAAGGGACATGAAACCCAAATTTTTTCTTTTGTGATTTAGAAAGAGCATGTCATTTTAAACAACTTTCTCATTTACTTCTATTATCTCATTTGCTTCATTCTCTTGATATCACTTGCTGAAAAGCATATCTAGATATGCTCAGTAGCTGCTGATTGGTTGCTGCACATAGAGGCCTTGTGTGATTGGCTCACACGTGTGCATTGCTATTTCTTCAACAAAGGATATCTAAAGAATTGAGCAAATTAGATAATAGAAAGTAAATTGGAAAGTTGTTTAAAATGACATGCCCTATCTGAATCATGAAAGTTTAATTTTGACTAGACTGCCCCTTTAATTAGTGTCATACAAGCCACCACTGACTCTGAGAAGGTGTGGTATTTGCATACTGCTGCACGGGCCCTCGCAGGATATGTGCGTATGCCAAAGAAAACCAGTAATAACTTTTACTAGAAGCATTTTTGCGAATAGAAGTATATTGCAACAAATGTTTCTATTTCTCATTGAAATGCACCCATAAATGTGCTTAGTGTCATCTGAGATGTGTGCTCTGTAGAACTGAGCAAAAGGTTTACACTCTATAAGCCAAGCAGGAAGTTACTACTGAATGGACCTGAGGAGAAACAGGAAAAGCGAGGGATTTCTCAGCAGTGAATGCTGCAAAAAGAGGAGGAATGGTTGAGACCCAGTAAAAAGCATCTCAAAACGTAGTGCTGGGTCTTCATCCTTAGTTTTAGGAAACATTTGTAGAAACAGTTATCGTGACATTAAAGTGAGCGTAAAAGCAGGAGTTTTGTTTTTTAAGAATGTAACACTGCTCTTACTTCATTAAAAATAAACCAAATTATAAGCTCCCAATACAAAATGGCACACGCCAGGGATGCCCCCTATCCCCGATCCTCTTCATCCTAATGATGGAAGTGTTCGCTTCACGAATACGCCAGAATCAATGCATCCAGGGGATCTCGATAAACAAGCAGGATTACAAAGTCGCGCTATATGCGGACGATGTATTGTTCACAGTATCATCCCCGTTAACAACCATCCCACAGATTCTGACAGAGCTTGAGGAGTTTGGAAAATACACCAACTTTCTTGTTAACAAGCAAAAATCTGAGATTCTAAATATTACGTTACCAAACGCCAAATTTAAATCCCTGTCGACAATCTGCCCGCTTCGGTTAAAAACAGATACCATAAAATACCTAGGGATCCACCTCTCCCCCAACCAGACGACACTATTTGACAGAAACTACAATACACTCTTACTCAACACACAACGTGACCTGAAGACATGGGCAAATAAACCACTATCCTGGTGGGGCAGGATACAAGCCATTAAAATGACCACACTACCTAGAATCCTTTACATTTTACAAACCCTTCCACTCCACCTACCAAGCTGGTACATAAACAGGATTCAGAGAAGCCTTAATGCGTTTGTTTGGGGTAAATGCAGACCACGAATCAATAGGAACACGATGTACAGACCAAATAAGGCTGGTGGTTTAGGTCTACCTAGAATAGAGGAGTATTACCAGTCAGTGACACTACAAAGGATATTGGACTGGCATAAAGCGCAAGAACGCAAAGCATGGGTCGCATTAGACTCACACATCCTAAAGGCACCACTAGTACACGCTTTGTGTTGGGTGTCTAAAGACCTTAGACCCCCCCAGTGCCGGCATCTTGAAATCCATAGGCAGCTTTTTAAGATTCGGGATCACATAGTCGCTACCAAACCGCACATTACCACTTACAGATCACCGCTCTTCCCAATAACTTTAAATATAGAAATGATAGGAGGCCTAGATAAAGGTTTCAAACGACTGACTGAATGGGACTATACGATCCCACTACTCAAATTTACAGAAGCAGGCAAACTATTAGAGAGAGATAAATTGGCTGATCTCGCAGGTGGCAGATTCACCACATGGCTAAAATATGCCCAACTACAACATTACATACATACATCCCCATTTAAGTCGGACCTACTGAGAAAACCCACTGCTTTTGAACAGATGTGTCATAGCGGAATCATACCTAGAGGTACGCTCTCTATATCTCGCAAGCTTCTCATAGACACCCTTACAGACATTCTACCACCCTACACAGCTAAATGGCACCTTGACCTCAAAGACAACTTAGACACCGAAAAATGGAATAAAATCTTCAGCTCCCTCAAGAAATCTTCAACATCCCCCGAGCTATTAGAATTAAACTTTAAAGTCCTTCTCCGGTGGTACCTAACCCCATCTAGACTAGCTAGCATCTACCCCAACACGTCCAGCCTATGCTGGCGCGGCTGTGGAAACCATGGCAATTTAATCCACATGTGGTGGCAATGCCCAAAAGTCCGCCCACTATGGAACGCAGTGGAATCCTATTTTAGACGAAGTACACACACCGACTTTACACTGACCCCTCACATAGCCCTACTAAATGATCTACCTAAAATGACCTGCTGTCTGAAAAGACTAGTGCTACAGATAGGACTCAACAGCGCAAGAAAACTAATAGCGCGCCACTGGAAAAAACCTAGTACCCTGAGCGAAGTTATGTGGGTGGAAGAGGTAGATGAACAATTCTCCTTAGAGACATATGGTTACTTATGCCGTAACAAAACAGACACTATACTGAATGCTAAGCTCCTATGGCAAGAGTACTTGTGAGACTACCTATCCCCCATAACACACACATACAGCATGCTAGCAGACCTAGTCCACCAAACAAATAGTTTTTGTAGATATCAAAAATACTTAATCTGAGATCCACTGACCTGCACTGATGATAAGACCAACATTCGGGGAGGAGGAGAGTGCCGAGCCGCCACAACCATCTAAACCGCCAGTGACTATAAGAGAGAGATACATACCTTTACTAGTTCTACCTAGAGAACAGGGGATACTTGTTATAAGTTATTGAGACTTTGTTATAATTTCCTTTTCTTCTTTTTCTTTTTCTTTTTTTGCTGTTTAGATTATGTTACTAGTTTAATTACTTTATTTAGCTGAAGGAAGCTCAACTAATTACAAATAGAACCTCATTACCGATGGTACTCATTGTGTCTTAACAATAAGACACCCCACACACTCAACTGGAAAAGAGAACTATTTATGAGAATATTCTTAATGTTGTATTTGATGATAATAATGTAACAATTCTAGATTGATGCTTCCTGATTTGTACATTACTAATAAAAACAATAAATAAAAAAAATAAAAATAAAAAAAAATAAACCAAATTTACCTTTGAATAGCCCCTCTACAGGTTGCACCAGGCCTGAGCTGCTTTCTTTTTAATAATTTTAGCAGTGGACATTTTATCCAATAATATTGTACTGACTGTCCCATTGTTTTTGCAGAACTTGCACTCCTGTCTTAAGGGCCGAATTATCAGTTTCTGTCCGACTCCGACATGATACGCTGTAGCGGATCATGTCCGACAGACATCACTAAATGCCGACAGCATACGCTGTTGGCATTTAACATTGCACAAGCAGTTCTGGTGAACTGCTTGTGCAATGCCGTCCCCTGCAGATTCATGGCCAATCGGCTGCTAGCAGGGCGTGTCAATCAACCTGATCGTATCTGATCGGGTTGATTGCTTTCTGCCGCTCAGAGCAGGTGGACCAGTTAAGGAGCAGCGGTCTTAAGACCGCTGCCTCATAACTGCTGTTTCCGGCGAGCCTGAAGGCGCAATAAATCGGCCGCTATGTCTGTCTGTCAAACCTCTGCAAGCAGAATCAAAGGCATGTGAGCCTTGTCTACCCATGAAAGACAGGCAGAAAGCAAAGGTCATAAGTGAGTCTTACAGCCCCTCTCAGGGGCTTGCCCTCTCACTGCAAAATAGAATTAGGTTCAGTCTTTGATGGCTGGCTAACAGATCAAGAAGAAAAATATAAATGTAAACATTTCTATAAAATACATAATACTGAAAAAGATTTTATATCCGTTTCTAAAATGTGAAGAAAGACGTAACAACAATTTAAATGTCAGATTGTTTCCATCTGTAATGTGATCTTCCAGAAAACAAAAACCTGGAGGAAAAAAACAAATAGTTATATATATATAAAGAAGTCCTGACTGACTCATCAGCTCTAACTGTTTAACCTAGGAACGTAAAATTTGGAAGATATGTGGTTTTTATGACGTAGGCAGCCACTAAGTAAAAATGTTTGTATTTTTTTTATGAGGATACCTATATCTCAAAAACCAAACATGTTACAGATGTGAAAATTGGTATTTAGACTCTCCTTTAGAAATAAAGAAACACATGTTTTACCATTTCACGAAAAAAGGGGGGTGATTTATGACCTATGTCTCAAAAACCGAAGATGTTAGAAAACTAAAAATGATAAATTAAAATCTTCATTATAAAGTAGGTTTATAATCTTGCTCCTAACCTCGGTAATTCTCAAGATATGGAAATCTCTAAAAAAATGAATACTCTTTTTTCACATCTGACAGTTGAGTCATAGGGGTATATTTAACATAGTGTGAGCGGACATAATACAATGTAGCGTATCATGTCCGCTGCACATCGATAAATGCCGACAGCATACGCTGCTGGCATTTAACATTGCACAAGCAGTTCTTGTGAACTGCTGGTGCAATGACGCCCCCTGCAGACTCACGGCCAATCGGCTGCTAGCAGGGGGTGTCAATCAACCAGATCGTATTCGATTTGGTTGATTTCTGTCCACGGCCTCAGAGCAGGCGGACAAGTTATGGGGCAGTGCTCTTTAGACCGCTGCTTCATAACTTCTGTTTCCGGCGAGCCTTCAGGGCGGAGCTTGATAAATTGGCCCCATAATAATATAATTACAATTTAATATTAAACTAATTGTAAACAGAATATTTTTCACATCTGACAGTTGAGTCATAGAGGTCAATTTATTAAATTCTGGGCAGACATGATTTGCTGTAGCATATGCTGTCAGCATTTAACATGGCAGAAGCATTTCTTGTGCCACCCCCTGCACATTCGTGGATAATCGGCCGCTAGCAGGGGGTGTCAATCATCCCGATCAGAACCCTAAAAGGTGGAGGACAAGTAAAGGAGCAGAGGTCTTACAACTGCTGCTTCTTAACTTAAATTAACTTTGGGCGGAGAAAGCAGCATCTGCTGCTTGTTAAATCTAACCCATTAACCCCACAATATAAATATGCGAAAAACACGACCACTCGTTATGACGTGTGCCCTCACATGTGTGCCTGTTTGGGTTGCACACTCGCTGACATTAACTTTGTGAGTTTTAGTTAATTGTCTGTCAACTAGATTACGAGTTTTGAGCGCTATAGGGAAAGTAAAGAACACCACAAAAGTTGCGTTATTTAATTCTCTATAGCGCTGCCATTACAAGTTTAAATAAAACTACTTGGCGGGCGATATGGCTGCGTTGAGCTACATACCGCGCATAAAAGCAGCAGCGTTTTGACGTTCTTGTGCATGCTTTCCCTATAGAAATCAATGGGGAGAGGCGGCAACAAAAAAGGTCTAACATCTGCGATCGCGGAAACAAAAGCTCCGTAACGCAGCCCCATTGATGTCTATCGGGAAAAAGGAACTACAGTTTAAACCTAACACCCTAACATAAACCCTGAGTCTAAATACCCCTAATCTGCTGCCCCTGACATCGCTGATGCCTGCCTACAGTTATTAACCCCTAATCTGCCACTCCTGATATCGCCACCACCTAAATAAAGGTATTAACCCTGAATCTGAAACTCCCGATATCGTCGCCACTATACTAAAGTTATTAACCCCTATGTCGCCGCACTCCAACATCGCCGCAACTATATTAAAGTTATTAACCCCTATTCCGCCGCTCCCGATATTGCTGCCACCTAAATAAAGCTATTAACCCCTTAACCTCTGGCCTCCCACATCACTACCACTAAATAAAACTATTTACCCCTAAACTGCCAGTCCCCCACATTGCAACAACCTAAATTAAACTATTAACCCCTAACCTTAATGTAACCCTAACTCTAACGTAACCCTAACCCTAACTTTAACATAATTAAAATAAATCTAAATTAAACTTACAATTATTTAGTAAATAAACCTATTAACCCCTAAACCCCCAGCCCCCCACATCGCAACAACCTAAACCCTAACCCTAAACCTAACCCTAACACCCCTAACTTTAAAATAATTAAAATAGATATAAATTAAATTTACAATTATTAACTAAATAATACCTAGTTAAAACTAAATACCTGTGAAATAAAACCTAAGCTAGCTACAATATAACTAATAGTTATATTGTAGCTAGCTTAGGTTTTATTTTTATTTCACAGGTAAGTTTGTATTTATTTTAACTAGGTAGACTAGTTAGTAAATAGTTATTAACTATTTACTAACTACCTAGCTAAAATAAATAAAAACTTACCTGTGAAATAAAACCTAACCTGCCTTACACTAAAACCTACCATTACAAACAAACAAAAAACTACCATTACAACAAAAAAACAAACTAAATTATCCAAAAAAATAAAGATTATTCCTATTCTAATACCCTTAAAAAAATAAAAAAAGCCTAATCTAGAATAAACTACCAAGGGCCCTTAAAAGGGCCTTTTGTAGGGCATTGCCCTGAGTTAAACAGCTCTTTTGCTCCAAAAAAGTACAAACACCCCCTAACACTATACAAACCCCAAACTACCAAGAGCCCTTAAAAGAACCTTTTTGGGGGGCCCTTAAAAGGGCCTTTTGTAGGGCATTGCCCTAAGTTAAACAGCTCTTTTGCTACAAAAAATAAAACACCCCCTAAAAAATATACATTACACAAAATAAAAAACAAAATCATCCAAAATAAAAAAGAATTACACCTAATCTAACAGCCCTATAAAAAAAAAAAAAACACCCAAAATAAAAAAAAACAACTAGCCTACAATAAACTACCAATGGCCCTTAAAAGGACCTTTTGTGGGGCATTGCCCCAAAGATATCAGCTCTTTTACCTGTAAATAAAAACACAGTAAAACCCACCACCCAACCAACCTCCCCAAATAAAAAAACTATCTAAAATAACCTAAACTAACCATTGCCCTGAAAAGGGCATTTGTATGGGCATTGCTCTTAAAAGGGTATTTAGCTCTTTTACATTGCCCAAACCCTAATCTAAAAAAAAACCACACCTAAAAAACCTTTTAAAAAACAGCCAATAGGATTGAGCTCTCATTGTATTGGCTTATTGGAACAGCCAATAGAATGAGAGCTCAATCCTATTGGCTAATTGGAACAGCCAATAGGATTTTAGCAGATCTAATTCCTATTGGCTAATTGAAATCTTTCAGCCAATAGAAATGCAAGGGACGCCATCTTGGATTGCATCACTTGCATTGAAGAATCAGTATATGGTGGCGACCGTATGAAAAGGATACTCCACGCCGGATGTCTTCAGGATGGACCTGCTCCACGCCGGCTGGATGAAGATTGAAGAAGCCGCCTGGCTGAAGACTTCTTGCCGCATGGATGATGACTTCGCCGGCTGGATGGATCCTTCAAGCGGGACTTCAACAACTGTAAGTGGATCGTCGGGGGTTAGTGTAGGTTTTTTTTTTTTTTAAGGGTTTTTTGGGTGTTTTTTTTTTAGATTAGGGTTTGGGCAATGCCCATACAAATGCCCTTTTCAGGGCAATGGTTAGCTTAGGTTATTTTAGATAGTTTTTTTTATTTGGGGGGGTTGGTTGGGTGGTGGGTGGGTTTTACTGTTGGGGGGGGTGTTTCTATTTTTTTACAGGTAAAAGAGCTGATATCTTTGGGGCAATGACATACAAAAAGGTCCTTTTAAGGGCCATTGGTAGTTTATTGTAGGCTAGGGTTTTTTTATTTAGGGGGGGCTATTTTATTTTGATAGGGCTATTAGATTAGGTGTAATTCTTTTTATTTTTGATAATTTGCTTGTTATTTTTCGTAATTTGGTGCGTGTTTTTTTTGTAATTGAGTTATTATTTTTTGTAATTAGATACTTTTTGTAATTTTAGTAGTGTTAGGATTTTTTAATGTGTAGTTTAGTTTTGTTTAATTGGTAGTTAGTTTAATTTTAGTTTAATAATTATAATAGTTTAATTGTTAGTTTAAAATTAATTAAATTTGACAGGTAAATTTTAATTTAATTTAAGATAGGGAAGTTGTAATTTTAATATAAAGTTAGGGGGTCGTTAGGTTTAGGGGTTAATAGTTTATTTTAGTATATTCCGTTGTGGGGGGCTTTCCGTTTAAGGGTTATTAGTTTATTTTAGTTTATTTTGTTGTGGGGGGCTTGCGGTTTAGGGGTTAATAGGTTTATTATAGCGGCAGTGTGGGCGGACGGCAGATTAGGGGTTAATAATATTTAAATAGTGTTTGGGATGCGGGAGGGCGGCGGTTTAGGGGTTTATAGGTTTATTATAGTGGTGACGATGTCGGGGAGTGGCGTAATAGGGGTTAATACATTTTATTAGTGGCGGCGATTTTGGGAGCGGCAGATTATGGGTTAATGAGTTTATTATAGTGTTTGCGATGCGGCAGGGCCTCGGTTTAGGGGTTAATAGATAGTTTATGGGTGTTAGTGTACTTTTTAACACTTTAGTTATGAGTTTTATGCTACATTTTAGATGGCGGTACGGATCTTGTCGTTATAGGGTGTAACGCTCACTTTTTAGCCTCACCGCAAAAATACCAGCGCCATGGGAGTCTCATGAAAAAACTTAATTTTTACGTGTGCGGTACTGTGACGTCGCGTTACAGGCTAAAAGGTGTGCAGTACACCTATACCGACAAAACTTGTAATGGCTGCGGTGCTGTATTAACGCTGAATAAATGCAATATTTTCAGCTTTACGAGCCGCAACGCAAAACTCGTAATCTAGGTGTGTGTTTCTCGTACACGGGCACCAATTAGCTAATTTGTTTGCCTGGGCGTCTGTCCGGCACATTAAAAATATTCGAAAGATGCGACCACTCGCAATGACGTGTGCCCTCACATGTGTACCCGTTTGGGTTGCTCACTCGCTGACATTAACTTTGTGAGTTTAAGTCAATTCTCTGTGTTTCTCGTACACGGGCACCAAACAGCTAAGTTGTGGGCAGGGCATCTGTCCAGCACATTAAAAATATATTATTATTCTTTTTACAATTACTTTATTATTAAATTGTAATTATATGTTATGAGGCCTATTTATCAAATGTTTGTCGGACCTGACCTGACAGTGCGGATTAGGTCCGACAGACATCGCTGAATGCGGAGAGCAATACGCTCTCCGTATTCAGCATTGCACCAGCAGCTCACAAGAGCTGCTGGTGCAACGCCGCCCCCTGCAGACTCACGGCCAGCCAGCAAGGGGTGTCTATCAACCCAATCGTACTCGATAGGGTTGATTTTCGGAGATATCTGTCCGCCTGCTCAGAGCACTGCTTCATAACTGCTGTTTCTGGCAAGCCTGCAGGCTCGTCAGAAACATGGGCCCTCAAGCTCTATTCGGAGCTTGATAAATGGGCCTCTATGGCTCAACGGTCAGATGTGAAAAAAAAGTATTAATTTGTTTAGTGATATCCATATTTTGAGAACTACTGAGGTTAGGAGCAAGAAATTTGGCATGTAAACTTACTTTATAATAAAGATTTGAAATTATATTTTTTAGATTTCTAACATCTTTGGTTTTTGAGATATAGGTATCCCGGGGGGGCCGGTTAGCATGCAAACGATAACTGTTAGGTTTGTTTAATTATTTTTTTACAGCGCTAACCAAAAATGTCTATGGACAAAAGTTGTGATATCCAAAGTCCTGAAGTTAGCACACATCGGTCTTTCGTTAACCCACTAACTTTTTACTTTCAACTTAAATAATGCACGCTAACCTGGCCGCAATACATTTTACTTTTAGCGTAGTTAGCAAGAGACCAAAAAAGTTATTTAGAGTATCACTTGTAATCTGGCCCTTATTGTATGTACAGATAAATATAGAAATGTATATTTAAAAATAAAAAATAAACATTTTACTCTAAGTGAAGAACATAGGAATGTGAAGTATTTCAATTAAAAATCATAAAAACATATTAAAAATGTTTCAAAATAATATTGCCTATGTAAAGGTATTAGATTGGGAAGGGCTCACCATGAACTTGTAGTATCAAGTTGCACACTAATGTTAGTGTGGTCCAGAGATACTGCTTATAGCTTCCCGCGCTATCATTAGTGCTACTGCTACTCGTAATCTGACCCCTTGAGTTGAGTAAAACAAATTTGCAATATACTTTCATTAATTTAGCCTCTATTTCAGGTAATTTAGCGCTGACAATTTTTAGAACTCAAGATACACATTGCAGATGTATCAAGGCTAACCCTGCAACATAACTTTCCCTACTGGTTTTAACAGATAAGTGAAAAACAAGCACTTTATTTTAACATTATGGCAGAGGTAGCCTTGTCATCTGCAAACTTAAGCCCTGACTGGCTCCTCCAAATAAGGCTACTAGTTGGTGGAGTGTGGCTACTGAAAAACAATTATAGCAAGCAAAAAAAGTTTTGTTTTAAAAATGTTTAGGCTTGGCTGTTTTCGATAGCAAGACAACAGAAATATCTTGTAATTACAAGGTGTTTATTGTCCCTTTAAAGGTACTTTAAAGGGACAGTATCCTGTAAAATAGTTTTTTAATTAATGTATTTCCAATGACGTGTTATACCACCTGCAGAGTATAAAATGCACTTTTCAGGTTTATTTGTGTATATGAAATAGTAGTTTTTTAGCTTTAAAACCACAGCCTATTAAAATGGATGGAGCTTGCAGGTAATATCAGATATCATTATGTTATACATGCTTCCTTATTGTATATTTGTCTGATGATCAAAAGTGCTGCGAAACGGTGATATATTTAAAAGGGATCCGATGCAATGTTGAGAATATCAATATATATATAAAAGTGCTGACATTACTCTTTAAAGGCAGCATTGCAGAGAGGGGATTTACTATACATCACAATGGGTCACGATGCTGGCAAAATATTGCAAGCTGTATCGGCACCGACAATAAACTTCCTAACCTATTAACCCCTATACCACCAATAGCCCACCGCAATAATCTTCCTAACTTATTAACCCCTATACCACCAATAGCCCACCACAATAAACTTCCTAACCTATTAACCCCTATACCACCAATAGCCCACCGCAATAATCTTCCGAACATATTAACCCCTATACCGCCAACAGCCTACAGAAATAAACTTCCTAACCTATTAACCTCTATACCCCCAATAGCCCACCACAATAAACTTCCTAACCTATTAACCCCTATACCGCTAATAGCCCACCTCAATAAGCTTCCTTACCAATTAATCCCTATACCGCAAATAGCCCATAGCAAACACCCCCTACAGTACTTAACCCCTATACCGCCAATACCCCCTAACCTCTAAAACCCTATACAGCCACAACCCCCAAAAGCAAACTACCCCTACACTACTAACTACCTAACAACTAACTCCCTAAGACCCATAAACCAAACACCCCCTAAGTTATAAAAAATAACAAACACTTCAAATACGGTCCCCCTCCCTGCCAGCAGAAAGTGCCGACAAGTGGCGATGCCGGTTATGTTTTGCTGACGTAGCGTTCCCCATTATATTCTATGGGAGAAACATCGCCCCTTTGCCGGCACTTTGTGGGTTCACATCTTATATTCAAATATATCGACAAACTGACAGACTGCAAGGCCCTCAAGGCCAAAAAGGCAGTTTCTTGTCAGCGTTGTTGATGTTTTGAATATTTGGGCCTTAGAGAGAACAAAGGAAAATTATAATTTAATTAGTTATCTCTTCTACACCCCACCGGGAGTGTAATTTCTTCTGCTGTCTGTGTTTACATAGCCTGTCAAGAGCCTGGACTTATAGTATAGGAGGAGTGTAATTTCTTCTGCTGTCTGTGTTTACATAGCCTGTCAAGAGCCTGGACTTATAGTATAGGAACTTTCAGTATAGGTGGGGATACCACAGGCTAAATCAGCAATTTCAAATGCCCAAATAAGGGTAAATGAGATACTTGTAAACAATTTAATGCACTCCAGCAGGTAAAAGATCATTAGGGACAATTTAAAAGGTAGAATTTTTTTTGGTAAGCTGTCCCTTTAAGCTGCTCTTGCTTTTGTGTAAAAATTTGTATTTATCTCACACTTCCTACCGGCACCAAAAGAGCAAATGTTTTGTCACCTAGGATTTCAAATAGCAGGTTTAGGCATGTGCATGCTGCAAATTGCTGAAAACCTAGATTACAGAATTTGTATTTGGCCTCTTTAGGGAGCATGAGACAATCATAATTTGTTTACACATAAAGCAAACCGAGGTTACAATATTGCTGTGCCCAATGCTTGATGGCCTCTATAACATTTGTTACTTCAATATTGAAAAGGGCCATAATGGTCAAAATTGAAATGCATGAGTTAATTTCAATTTTAAACAAAATCATTTTTAAAGATATAAAAACAATTACAATCACAGCATCTAGAAAAATCAAGAGCTAAAAAAGTCTCTAGCACAGCAAATACATTTCATGCAGGTCCTTCACAACTGATGTACTCCAAAAGCGACCACAGACACTACTTTAATTTTCCAAAAAAGGACCAGCTCTATATCCCTGTGAGTAGTTATTTCCAAGTCTACCTCTATGTATTATTGGTAATATTATAGGAGCAAATAGGTGCTGAGTATTAGGCCTGTACTTATCAAGCCGTCAACTTACCTGCATTCGACGGCACCAATACGCTCGCCTAAGTTCGCCTAACATCGCTGCCGCGGACCTGAATACGCTCTCCAAAATTATCAAAAAAGCTGTCAAAAAGCCGCGCACCAAGTACGGAGCGATGAGCAGCGGACTGTTGTTAACTAACAGTCATCGATCTCGCTGCTCTTCGGCTTTTTTACAGCTTTATTGATACCCTGTCACTAAGCACCCACACTATACTATACTGTTTTACCCCCTATACCACCGCTCCCGGAGCCCCCCGCAACTAAATAAAGTTATTAACCCCTAAACCGCCGCTCCCGGACCCCGACGCACCTACATAAAGTTATTAACCCCTAAACTGCCGCTCCCGGAGCCCACCGCCACCTACATTATATTTATTAACCCCTAATCTGCCCCTCCTACACCGCCGCCACTATATTAAATTTATTAACCCCTAAACCTAAGTCTAACCCTAACACCCCCTAACTTAAATATAATTTAAAAAAATATAAATAAATATTCCTAAAATTAAATAAATTATTCCTATTTAAAACTAAATACTTACCTATAAAATAAACCCTAAGATAGCTACAATATAACTAATAGTCACATTGTAGCTAGCTTAGGGTTTAGTTTTATTTTACAGGTAAGTTTGTATTTATTTTAACTAGGTACAATAGTTATTAAATAGTTATTTACTATTTAATAACTACCTAAAATAAAGACAAATTTACCTGTAAAATAAAACCTAACCTAAGTTACAATTACACCTACACTACACTACAATTAAATTCATTAAATAAATTAACTATAATTAACTACAATTAAATACAATTAAATAAAATTAACTAAAGTACAAAAAAAAAACACTAAATTACAGAAAATAATAAAATAATTACAAGAATTTTAAACTAATTACACCTTTAAATTACGTCATCCAAGATGGCGTCCCTTGAATTCTGATTTGCTGATAGAATTCTATCAGCCAATAGGATTAAGCTTGCATTCTATTGGCTGGTCCGATCAGCCAATAGAATGCGAGCTCAATCCTATTGGCTGATTGGATCAGCCATTAGGATTGAACTTCAATCCGATTGACTGTATGCATCAGCCAATAGGATTTTTCCTTCCTTAATTCCGATTGGCTGATAGAATTCTATCAGCCAATCGGAATTCAATGGACGCCATCTTGGATGACGTAATTTAAAGGACCAGTCATTCATCGGGTAGTCGTCGGTCTGGATGGATGCTCCGCATCGGATGTCTTCAAGATGGAGCCGCTCCTCGTCGGATGGATGAAGATAGAAGATGCCGTCTGGATGAAGACTTCTGCCCGTCTGGAGGACCTCTTCTGCCCGGATAGGATGAAGACTTCTGCCCGTCTGGAGGACCACTTCGCCATGCTTCGTTGAGGACTTAGGCCCGGTTGGGTGAAGACGTCTCAAGGTAGGGTGATCTTCAGGGGGTTAGTGTTAGGTTTTTTTAAGGGGGGTTTAAGTGGGTTTTAGAGTAGGGTTGGGTGTGTGGGTGGTGGGTTTTAATGTTGGGGGGGTTGCATTTGTTTTTTTAATTTGTAATTTAGTATAGGGTAGGGCTTTTTATTTTTTGGGGCGGCTTTTTTATTTTATTAGGGGGATTAGATTAGGTGTAATTAGTTTAAAATTCTTGTAATTATTTTATTATTTTCTGTAATTTAGTGTTTGTTTTTTTGTACTTTAGTTAATTTTATTTAATTGTATTTAATTGTAGTTAATTTATTTAATTAATTTAATTGTAGTGTAGTGTTAGGTGTAATTGTAACTTAGGTTAGGTTTTATTTTACAGGTAAATTTGTGTTTATTTTAGCTAGGTAGTTATTAAATAGTTAATAACTATTTAATAACTATTCTACCTAGTTAAAATAAATACAAACTTGCCTGTAAAATAAAAATAAATCCTAAAATAGCTACAATGTAACTATTAGTTATATTGTAGCTATCTTAGGGTTTTAATTTATAGGTAAGTATTTAGTTTTAAATAGGAATAATTTAGTTAATGATAGGGATTTTATTTAGATTTATTTAAATTATATTTAAGTTAGGGGGGGTGTTAGGTTTAAGGTTAGACTTAGGTTTAGGGGTTAATGTATTTAACATAGTGGCGGCGGTGTGGGGGGGGGCAGATTAGGGGTTAATAAATATAATGTAGGTGGCAGTGGTGTAGGGGGGGCAGATTAGGGGTTAATATATATAATGTAGGTGGCGATGGGCTCCGGGAGCGGCGTTTTGGGGTTAAACACTTTATTTAGTTGCGGCAGGTTCCAGGAGCAGCGGTTTAGGGGTTAATAAGTTTATTAGAGTGGCGGCAGGGTCCGGGAGCAGCGGTTTAGGGGTTAATAAGTTTAATGTAGGTGGCGACGGTGTAGGGGGGGCAGATTAGGGATGTTTAGACTCGGGTACATGTTAGGGTGTTAGGTGTAAACATAACTTTTATTATACTATAGGAATCAATGGGATATCGGGCAGCAGCGAACATGAGCTTTCGCTGCTGTCAGACTCCCATTGTTTTCTATGGCATCCACCACCTCCAGGGCGGCGGATTGAAAACCAGGTACGCTGGGCCAGAAAAGTGCAGAGCGTACCTGCTAGTTCTTTGATAACTAGCAAAATTAGTCAGATTGTGCCGAACTTGCGTTCGGAACATCTGTAGTGACGTAAGCATCGATCTGTGTCGGACTGAATCTGGCGGATCGTATGTTACGTCACTAAATTCTACTTTTGCCGGTCTGTAGGGTTTGACAACGAAGGCGAATCAGGCTCGCCACAAATACGCTGCGGAATTCCAGCGTATTTGTGGTTGACGGCTTGATAAGTAGAGGCCTTAAAGTCAACAAACTATATACAATTTCCAGTTGGAGAAACTGGAGTAGGATACTCTTGTTAAGCACTCTTGGGGGCCGATTTACTAAAGTGCGGACGGACATAATACGATGTAGCACATCCTGTCCGCCGCACATCGATAAATGCCGACAGAATACGCTGTCAGCAGTTATCATTGCACAAGCAGTTCTGGTGAACTGCTTGTGCCATGCCACCCCCTGCAGGATAGGTTCGGGTGGATTGAAGACTGCACCCTCAGAGGCAGCGGACAAGTTATGGAGCAGCGGTCTTTAGACCGCTGCTTTATAACTACTGTTTCCGGTGCGGGAACGGGGGCATCAAGCTCCATTCGGAGCTTGATAATTCTGCCCTATAGTCCTTTTGTTTGTCTTAGTGAAATAGTTTAAAAACAAAAATCTTTATTAGAAATATTAATGAAAAATATCCAATGTATATAAATTAAAGATATGGTATTCCAATATATTATCAGAATTAAATATATTAAATTGTTACACAATCTTATAAAGTAATGTAGAATGTCGTATATCACAATATACACAAAATAGGTAAAAGGTGGAATGGCGGAAACCTTCCCTAATATTACAATAAATTGTATATTTTATATACACTTCCCCTGCTAAGTAATTGGAACAAGGTAGCTATTCTAATGGATGTTTACTTTGTATCCATATGATTGCAAAAAGTAAAATAAGTCTATATGGTACTGTCATCTAGTGATGGAGAACTAGGTCTAATATATTCACTCACTAGAGATATTATGTGTGAATTATTAATTACAATCCTTGTACCTATTTGCTGTTGATGCACACAGTGCAGGACAATCACATCCACATTGCTTTGTTCAGTATACCACCAATAAGTATATCTGATTTACTTGTATTGTATTAGAACAATCATATAGTCCCAGACTATAATGAATCTCAAACTGTAATTGCAAAAAGGTATATAGTAATCAACTTCACTATTATCATGTGGTAGAAGTAAACCTAAGGGATATCTCTTTAACACATATTTATTGATCTATGTAGTAGGTGGAAATACTAATAATCACCTATAATAATATCCAGATCTATTGTGCATCACATTAACATATATTATTGTTTTTAAAATAATCACATTAATTTGAAATTCGAACTGTCCAGGTTTTTATCTCACTACTATATGGTGATAATGCTGTTTGTATTAGTATTATTAAATCAGAAGTCAATATACGGTATAAACAAAGTATTGCTAACTGTGCACATTTATTTTTATTACAAAATGTTAGTTAATTGTAAGTATGATAAGGTATTGTTGACTGATTGCTTGTGCACAGAGGCAAATACTAATGAATACACAAAGTAGTGCACTACACATTATTTCTGCAGGGTCCATATACATGAATTTGGGTTATGTGTTCAGGGGGTCTCCATATAAATTCATATAGTATATTTGTTACTGTTCTTTTAATCAATATAAGCAAACTGCCACTATCCACACATACTACTAATATCCGAGTAACTTCCCATCAAGTCAGGTACACCACATTCACCCTCATATTCCAGTGACCAGTAAAATATCCAGTTGTAATTAATACAGTTCAAATCTATGCATTAGTTTTAAAAAGGGCTCCCATTATCCCTCTTCCCCATGTTTTGCCAATTTCATGACTTTATCAAAGGTGGAGCGCCGCCAGATGGAATCTTATGAAAATCCTGGCAATCCTACCTTCAAATTGTGGCCTCATATAATATCTCCCTTGAACCGTGTCTCTACTTCTCTTGTAGGTAATATTGTTAAAGTTCTCTGAAGGATAATTAATAGAATGTGCATTCCATAATTCTCTTTCTCATCATATGGTGGATGTATTAGAGAATAGTTACACATTCTTGATGACTTTGAACTTAATAGGAGTCCTATCTTTAGTACTGTATAATTCATATTGCATTATTTAAAACATGTCTGTTCATCTTTACTCTATAGGGCCAATTTAACAAGCTGTCAATCGGCCCCAATGGAGCTGTTTACGCGTGAGCCTTCAGGCTCGCCAGAAACAGCAGTTAAGAAGCTTCTTAACTCGTACGCCTCCTCTGAGGCTATGGATATCAATCTGCCCGATCGTATACGATCGGGTGATTGACACCCCCTGCTAGCGGCCATCTGCAGGGGGTGGCATTGCACAAGCAGTTCACCAAAACTGCTTGTGCAATGTTAAATGCGAACAGCGTATGCTGACGGCATTCAGCGATGTCTGTCGGACATGATCCGCTGAGCGGATCATGTCGGACAGACACTTGATAAATCAGCCCCTATATATTCATTATTATAGGTATAGAGAAGGAACCAGGAATCCTTACTATGAGTACCATTAACAGATGATGGTTAATTTGAATTCTATGTGAATGAAATCATAATAAATATGTATTCAGTGAATATAGTATGTAATATAAAATATAAAAGTGTAATGTGGTGAGTTGATAAAAATAATAAAGTTGATGTCTACTCTATTGTGTTTACTTTAATATTTAACACATTTCATTCTATGTTGAAGTGACTTATTGTCATATAAAAAACAACCTGTCAAATGGTGAAAAAACAAAAAGTGATATGTGTACAAAAAATGAAAATAAAATTTTGATGCCAAAAAGGCAATAGGGTCAATTTACTAAATGTTGAGTTCGACATTGCTAAATGCCGACAGCATACGTTGGCATTTAACATTGCACAAACATTTCTTGTGAAATGCTTGTGCAATGCTGCCTCCTGCACATTTGCCTCCTGCAATGCTGCCTCCTGCCAATCTGCCGCTAGCAGGGGATGTCAATCATCTCGAATTAAAAGGTGGCGGAAAAGTTAAGGAGCAACAGTCTTAGGACCGCTGCTTCTTAACTTATGTTTCCGGCGAGCCGGAAACTACGGGTGGACTCTGGAGAAAGCAGCATCTGCTGCTTATTAAATCTCCCCCAATGACTCATTGTGATAAGTGTATGTGAATGTGATTATAATCCATGTAGTAAAAATTAATAATCAATATTTGAATTACGTATTGGCAAAGATTATTACCATCCAAATAATGGTCCAATCTAAGTCTGACATCTAATAACCAACATCCTATATAACCTTTAGGAAATGTACTCAAACATATTAAATGCTTTCTTCAGCAAACCAGATTAAAGTTCCTAATCTATCATTGCATCATATTTTCCTTACTATTTGATTGTTTAAGGCAGCGGTTCCCAACCTGGAGTACGTGTACCCCTGGGGGTACTTGGCAGGCCGGTTGGGGGTACGCAAAAATATTGTTGGTAATGGCAGAAGATGCGGGGAGAGGGTCAGGGGGGCACTCTCAATGGGTCATCAACTAATAAGCATCGTGTAACTGTGGAAGGAAGGAGCATTTAGCCGGAAAGTGACAAATGAAGTCCTGGCCTGGCATATAGGCAGATGAACCTGAAATATGTGGACAGGGTGTGGATGACTCCGGTCCACATATTAATGATCACCCTATGTCACCAGACAGCTTAGCCTCCTGCTCCACCCACCTCTGTCCCATGCACACAATTTTGACTTTAAGTGCTCAAATAGAAGCGGCACTGCAGCAGCATAGCTACGTGGACATGTGTGATAGAGCCGTTGAGATTGCGAGTCACACAGGCGAGGCAGGTCTGCATCCCCAAATAAGTTATAGTCAGTGCCGGTAAGTAAAGTACTGCTTCTAGTGCTTGCTTGATTCAGACTGCTTCACTTCTAACTAAAAACGTTCATAGAGGCTGGGTGGTTAATATCGATCTGATCTCACAAATTTAAATATTTATTTTTATGATCATTACACTTTGACTCCCCCCAGGGCCTTGTTTAGGAGCAACCAGGCAGCTGCCAGGGGCACCAGCCACACAGCAGGACTCCTGAGAATAAGATCTGAGCTTTAATCCTGTTGATACATGTCGTATGCAATTCAGGTATAGCTTACCTCCCCTATAAAAAACATAATTTATGCTTACCTGATAAATTCCTTTCTCCTGTAGTGTAGTCAGTCCACGGGTCATCCATTACTTATGGGATTATATCTCCTCCCTAACAGGAAGTGCAAGAGGATCACCCAAGCAGAGCTGCTATATAGCTCCTCCCCTCTACGTCATACCCAGTCATTCGACCGAAACCAAACGAGAAAGGAGAAACTATAGGGTGCAGTGGTGGCTGGAGTTTAATTTAAAATTTAGACCTGCCGTAAAAACAGGGCGGGCCGTGGACTGACTACACTACAGGAGAAAGGAATTTATCAGGTAAGCATAAATTATGTTTTCTCCTGTTAAGTGTAGTCAGTCCACGGGTCATCCATTACTTATGGGATACCAATACCAAAGCTAAAAGTACACGGATGACGGGAGGGACAGGCAGGACCTTTACACGGAAGGAACCACTGCCTGAAGAACCTTTCTCCCAAAAACAGCCTCCGAAGAAGCAAAAGTGTCAAATTTGTAAAATTTTGAAAAGGTGTGAAGTGAAGACCAAGTCGCAGCCTTGCAAATCTGTTCAACAGAGGCCTCATTCTTAAAGGCCCGGGTGGAAGCCACAGCTCTAGTGGAATGAGCTGTAATTCTTTCAGGAGGCTGCTGTCCAGCAGTCTCATAGGCTAAACGTATTATGCTACGAAGCCAGAAAGAGAGAGAGGTAGCCGAAGCCTTTTGACCTCTCCTTTGTCCAGAATAAACGACAAACAGGGAAGAAGTTTGTCGAAAATCTTTAGTTGCCTGCAAATAAAATTTCAGGGCACGGACGACGTCCAGATTGTGCAGAAGTCGTTCCTTCTTTGAGGAAGGGTTAGGGCACAATGAAGGAACAACAATCTCTTGATTGATATTCCTGTTGGTGACTACCTTAGGTAAGAACCCAGGTTTAGTATGCAGAACTACCTTGTCTGAATGAAAAATCAGATAAGGGGAATCACAATGTAAGGCTGATAACTCAGAGACTCTTCGAGCCGAGGAAATAGCCATTAGGAATAGAACTTTCCAAGATAACTTGATATCAATGGAATGAAGGGGTTCAAACGGAACACCCTGTAAAACATTAAGAACTAAGTTTAAGCTCCATGGCAGTTTTAAACACAGGCTTAATCCTGGCCAAAGCCTGACAAAAAGCCTGAACATCTGGAACTTCAGACAGATGCTTGTGCAAAAGAATGGACAGAGCTGAGATCTGTCCCTTTAACGAACTAGCAGATAAACCCTTTTCTAAGCCTTCTTGTAGAAAAGACAATATCCTAGGAATCCTAACCTTACTCCATGAGTAACTCTTGGATTCGCACCAATGTAAGTATTTACGCCATATTTTATGGTAAATTTTCCTGGTAACAGGTTTCCTAGCCTGTATTAAGGTATCAATCACTGACTCCGAGAATCCACGCTTTGATAGAATCAGGCGTTCAATCTCCATGCAGTCAGCCTCAGAGAAATTAGATTTGGATGTTTGAAAGGACCCTGAACCAGAAGGTCCTGTCTCAGAGGCAGAGACCATGGTGGACAGGACGACATATCCACTAGATCTGCATACCAGGTCCTGCGTGGCCACGCAGGCGCTATTAGAATCACCGATGCGCTCCTAGACCCAACATACAAACTAGAGTGTCTGGTTATAGTGTATCCCCACACAATATTTCCCAGCGCTTCTAGGCCCATAATATAATGCTAGAGTGTCTGGATAAATCTATTATTTCGGCTTTCTACACATACCCCAGCGCTTCTAGGCTATTAACTGCCAGAATGTCTGGAACTGTTAAAGAGAAACCCCTCAATATAATAGTGCAAGTACAGTTAATCTGAGATAAAAGTACAAAGTGTAGAAAAGGCGCTCTGGGAGAGAGGAATATAATGCTGGAAGTGCTGTAAAAAGCACTGTACGTGAATAGCAAAATAATGTTGAGTTCCAGGCAGCAGGTTAAAAAGTAAAGAACAACTTTATTCCAAAAAGCTTTAAAAAAAGGACACTATTAGAATGTCCTGTACAGAGCCAGCAAATAACGCTATAAATCAGGCAAGTGAGCAGATCCCCATGCAGACATGTTTCGTGCACCAGGTGCACTTGATCACTGCTTACCTGGGGATCAGCTCAGACGCCTCTTTAAAGGCTGAGCTAGATCATGACATCACACTAATTATATACCTGATTGGTTACCTATTTCCACTGTTAGAGCAAACAAATTTTACAACATAGTAAACATTTTGTGAAACATATAGTATAACCTATGAACATGTCCAACATATATTACCATATGAATACTTTCCTATATGTCCTAGATATATTACCATATGACTACTTTCCTAACTTGCTAAAAAAGAAAAAGAAAAATAAATTTAAATAAATCCTGACTAGAGTCTTGGAATTTCCACATTCAAATTCCTATTTCTCAAACAGGACATATAGAAAGCACAAAAGAATATTGTTGTAGCAACACTTCCATGTAATATATATTCAAACAATATAATGTTACCACTTTTCAAGATACAGATCAATTTACTGATATAAATATTAACATGTTTAAGTAAAGACATCAAGATCACGTCTGATGTTTAGCCCATCTGGTTCACTAGTTTGCAATCTAAACATCCAGAAAATCTCCTTTTTGTTCAGCAATGTTTCCCTATTTCCTCCTCTCTTCCATTTTGTGATATGATCAATTGCCTGTATCTTAAGGGAAGAAACATCTGAGTTGTGTTTTGTCTTGATACTAGGACATATAGGAAAGTATTCATATGGTAATATATGTTGGACATGTTCATAGGTTATACTATATGTTTCACAAAATGTTTACTATGTTGTAAAATTTGTTTGCTCTAACAGTGGAAATAGGTAACCAATCAGGTATATAATTAGTGTGATGTCATGATCTAGCTCAGCCTTTAAAGAGGCGTCTGAGCTGATCCCCAGGTAAGCAGTGATCAAGTGCACGAAACATGTCTGCATGGGGATCTGCTCACTTGCCTGATTTATAGAGTTATTTGCTGGCTCTGTACAGGACATTCTAATAGTGTCCTTTTTTAAAGCTTTTTGGAATAAAGTTGTTCTTTACTTTTTAACCTGCTGCCTGGAACTCAACATTATTTTGCTATTCACGTACAGTGCTTTTTACAGCACTTCCAGCATTATATTCCTCTCTCCCAGAGTGCCTTTTCTACACTTTGTACTTTGTTCTGTTTTCTGGCGTGTGTGGCTGTCACGCAAGAAAAGGCTGCCTACCTGATTGGATAGCTGAACAGAGGGGTGTGTCCCCCGCCCACTCTCCATAGTGCCGGGCTCCGTTCACTTCACCGCACAGCGAGAGGAGCGCAGTTTACACAGTGAAATACTCGTGTTTGGTTAATCTGAGATATGCTGCAGCGCCCCAGAATAAAAACTGCACTTACCTCCATGCTGAGGAACAGCATGACAACTTCAGTGTCAAGAGGTCCACTCTTCTGAGGTCCTGTGAAAGTAGAAGAGTCTTAGTTACAATCCTCTAAGACCATACACAGAAAACGCAGCACAACATGGGAGGCGCAGTGGAGTCAAAAAATCCACCAGTTCCCATAGTCTAAAAGACTATCCAGAAGCTGCTCTGTAATAAAATAGCACACTTTGATACCATTTAAAAATAAAAAACTCTTGATTGAAGAATCTAAACACCTCACTTTACCTCTTCCTATCACTAACGCAGGCAAAGAGAATGACTGGAGAGGGAGGAGCTATTTATGCAACTCTGCTGTGGAGCTCTTTGCCTCCTCCTGCTGACCAGGAGGCGATATCCCACAAGGATGAAATCCGTGGACTTGTCATCTTGTAAAAGAAAGGGAATTGTTATATCTTCATATCCTGCCAACAGGGCTTATCGGTATATATATATATATATATATATATATATATATATAATATATAATATATATAATATAAGGACAGCACATCCAGACTGGACCGGGTACACATCCCATGACCCACAAACAGGCCCAGCTTTGGTTGCTAACGCACTCACATAAAGCTCCCTCTATTTGCAGAGTCACAGGCAGTTAACCCGGGGCCTGCCAGGGTGCAGGTCCTTAGGGAGAGTTACAGAAACAGACAATACAACACACAAAGTCCAGCACTCACAAACAAGCTCTCAGCTAGGATTAAAAAGCAAAACCGGAAGAGTTAGTTACTGCATTTTGGCCAAATGGGACAAGCCCAGGTGCCCAGGTACCCCGACTTGTTCCCAGTTTGTTTATTAGCTTGCATTTGTGTGAGAGGTTCAGACATTCACAACTATAGAAAATAGGAGGAGCCCAATATTGGGAAAGCATACCAAGTTGCTTGAATATTGGTACAGTACAACCGGCACATAGCCAGGGACTCACAGTGGGATAGGAGAATAACGTTCAAAACATCCAGCAAAAGAAATGGCAACTCCAGTTAGGCCCACGCTGAGATCAATTTGAAGTGAGCACGCGCGTCAGAGGATCCTCAGACAGAACGCTCCGTGACAGCACGTCTGGTGATGTCACCAAACATGGCAGCTATTACTAAAGGCCTTTAGAGAAGACCTATACAGCCGCTTCCACCAGCCAGGATCCATCCACTGCAGGGGAAAAACATAATTTATGCTTACCTGATAAATTCCTTTCTCCTGTAGTGTAGTCAGTCCACGGGTCATCCATTACTTATGGGATTATATCTCCTCCCTAACAGGAAGTGCAAGAGGATCACCCAAGCAGAGCTGCTATATAGCTCCTCCCCTCTACGTCATACCCAGTCATTCGACCGAAACCAAACGAGAAAGGAGAAACTATAGGGTGCAGTGGTGACTGGAGTTTAATTTAAAATTTAGACCTGCCGTAAAACAGGGCGGGCCGTGGACCGACTACACTACAGGAGAAAGGAATTTATCAGGTAAGCATAAATTATGTTTTCTCCTGTTAAGTGTAGTCAGTCCACGGGTCATCCATTACTTATGGGATACCAATACCAAAGCTAAAAGTACACGGATGACGGGAGGGACAGGCAGGACCTTTACACGGAAGGAACCACTGCCTGAAGAACCTTTCTCCCAAAAACAGCCTCCGAAGAAGCAAAAGTGTCAAATTTGTAAAATTTTGAAAAGGTGTGAAGTGAAGACCAAGTCGCAGCCTTGCAAATCTGTTCAACAGAGGCCTCATTCTTAAAGGCCCAGGTGGAAGCCACAGCTCTAGTGGAATGAGCTGTAATTCTTTCAGGAGGCTGCTGTCCAGCAGTCTCATAGGCTAAACGTATTATGCTACGAAGCCAGAAAGAGAGAGAGGTAGCCGAAGCCTTTTGACCTCTCCTTTGTCCAGAATAAACGACAAACAGGGAAGAAGTTTGTCGAAAATCTTTAGTTGCCTGCAAATAAAATTTCAGGGCACGGACGACGTCCAGATTGTGCAGAAGTCGTTCCTTCTTTGAGGAAGGGTTAGGGCACAATGAAGGAACAACAATCTCTTGATTGATATTCCTGTTGGTGACTACCTTAGGTAAGAACCCAGGTTTAGTACGCAGAACTACCTTGTCTGAATGAAAAATCAGATAAGGGGAATCACAATGTAAGGCTGATAACTCAGAGACTCTTCGAGCCGAGGAAATAGCCATTAGGAATAGAACTTTCCAAGATAACTTGATATCAATGGAATGAAGGGGTTCAAACGGAACACCCTGTAAAACATTAAGAACTAAGTTTAAGCTCCATGGCGGAGCAACAGTTTTAAACACAGGCTTAATCCTGGCCAAAGCCTGACAAAAAGCCTGAACATCTGGAACTTCAGACAGATGCTTGTGCAAAAGAATGGACAGAGCTGAGATCTGTCCCTTTAACGAACTAGCAGATAAACCCTTTTCTAAGCCTTCTTGTAGAAAAGACAATATCCTAGGAATCCTAACCTTACTCCATGAGTAACTCTTGGATTCGCACCAATGTAAGTATTTACGCCATATTTTATGGTAAATTTTCCTGGTAACAGGTTTCCTAGCCTGTATTAAGGTATCAATCACTGACTCCGAGAATCCACGCTTTGATAGAATCAGGCGTTCAATCTCCATGCAGTCAGCCTCAGAGAAATTAGATTTGGATGTTTGAAAGGACCCTGAACCAGAAGGTCCTGTCTCAGAGGCAGAGACCATGGTGGACAGGACGACATGTCCACTAGATCTGCATACCAGGTCCTGCGTGGCCACGCAGGCGCTATTAGAATCACTGATGCTCTCTCCTGCTTGATCCTGGCAATCAGACGAGGAAGTATCGGGAAGGGTGGAAACACATAAGCCATGTTGAAGACCCAAGGTGCTGTCAGAGCATCTATCAGAAACGCTTCCGGGTCCCTGGATCTTGATCCGTAACAAGGAAGCTTGGCGTTCTGGCGAGACGCCATGAGATCCAGATCTGGTTTGCCCCAACGCCGAAGCAGTTGTGCAAATACCTCCGGGTGAAGTTCCCATTCCCCCGGATGAAAAGTCTGGCGACTTAGGAAATCCGCCTCCCAGTTCTCCACTGACAGGTGGCAAGAGTGAGACTCTGCCCAGCGAATTATCTTTGAGACTTCCATCATCGCTAGGGAACTCCTTGTCCCTCCCTGATGGTTGATGTAAGCCACAGTCGTGATGTTGTCCGACTGGAACCTGATGAACCTCAGAGTTGCTAGCTGAGGCCAAGCCAGAAGAGCATTGAGAACTGCTCTCAATTCCAGAATGTTTATTGGAAGGAGACTCTCCTCCTGAGTCCATGATCCCTGAGCCTTCAGGGAATTCCAGACAGCGCCCCAACCTAGTAGGCTGGCGTCTGTTGTTACAATTGTCCAGTCTGGCCTGCTGAAGGGCATTCCCCTGGACAGATGTGGCCGAGAAAGCCACCATAGAAGAGAATCTCTGGTCTCTTGATCCAGATTCAGCATAGGGGACAAATCTGAGTAATCCCCATTCCACTGACTTAGCATGCACAATTGTAGTGGTCTGAGATGCAGGCGTGCAAAAGGTACTATGTCCATTGCCGCTACCATTAAGCCGATTACCTCCATGCATTGAGCCACTGACGGGTGTTGAATGGAATGAAGGACACGGCAAGCATTTAGAAGTTTTGTTAACCTGTCTTCTGTCAGGTAAATTTTCATTTCTACAGAATCTATAAGAGTCCCCAAGAAAGGAACTCTTGTGAGTGGCCTTAGAGAACTCTTTTCTACGTTCACCTTCCACCCATGCGACCTTAGAAATGCCAGAACCAACTCTGTATGAGACTTGGCAGTCTGGAAACTTGACGCTTGTATCAGAATGTCGTCTAGGTACGGAGCTACCGAAATTCCTCGCGGTCTTAGTACCGCCAGAAGAGAGCCCAGAACCTTTGTAAAGATTCTTGGAGCCGTGGCTAACCCGAAGGGAAGAGCTACAAACTGGTAATGCCTGTCTAGGAAGGCAAACCTTAGGTACCGATAATGATCCTTGTGAATCGGTATGTGGAGGTAGACATCCTTTAAATCCACTGTGGTCATGTATTGACCCCTTTGGATCATAGGCAAGATTGTCCGAATAGTCTCCATTTTGAACGATGGAACTCTTAAGAATTTGTTTAGGATCTTTAAGTCCAAAATTGGTCTGAAGGTTCCCTCTTTCTTGGGAACCACAAACAGATTTGAGTAAAACCCTTGTCCGTGTTCCGACCGCGGAACTGGATGGATCACTCCCATTAGTAAAAGGTCTTGTACACAGCGTAGAAATGCTTTTCTCTTTAGCTGGTTTGTTGACAGCCTTGAAAGATGAAATCTCCCTTTTGGAGGAGAAGCTTTGAAGTCCAGAAGATATCCCTGAGATATGATCTCTAAAGCCCAGGGATCCTGGACATCTCTTGCCCAAGCCTGGGTGAAGAGAGAAAGTCTGCCCCCCACTAGATCCGTTTCCGGATCGGGGGCCCTCACTTCATGCTGTCTTAGGGGCAGCAGCAGGCTTTCTGGCCTGCTTGCCCTTGTTCCAGGACTGGTTTGGTTTCCAGCCCTGTCTGTAGCGAGCAACAGTTCCTTCCTGCTTTGGGGCTGAGGAAGTTGATGCTGTTCCTGCCTTGAAGTTACGAAAGGCACGAAAATTAGACTGTCTAGTCCTTGGTTTGGCTCTGTCTTGAGGCAGGGCATGACCCTTACCCCCAGTAATGTCAGCGATAATTTCTTTCAAACCGGGCCCGAATAATGTCTGCCCTTTGAAAGGTATGTTAAGCAATTTAGATTTAGAGGTTACATCGGCTGACCAAGATTTAAGCCACAGTGCTCTGCGTGCTTGAATGGCGAATCCTGAATTCTTAGCCGTAAGTTTAATTAAGTGTACTACGGCATCAGAAATAAATGAATTGGCTAGCTTAAGTACTCTAAGCTTGTCTGTAATTTCATCCAATGTAACTGAGTTAATGTTCTCTTCCAGAGACTCAAACCAGAATGCCGCCGCAGCCGTGACAGGCTCAATGCATGCAAGGGGTTGTAATATAAAACCTTGTTGAACAAACATTTTCTTAAGGTAACCCTCTAACTTTTTATCCATTGGATCTGAAAAAGCACAGCTATCCTCCACCGGGATAGTGGTACGCTTAGCCAGAGTAGAAACTGCTCCCTCCACCTTAGGGACCGTCTGCCATAAGTCCCGTGTGGTGGCGTCTATTGAAAACATTTTTCTAAATATAGGAGGGGGTGAAAAAGGCACACCGGGTCTATCCCACTCCTTGTTAATAATTTCTGTAAGCCTCTTAGGTATAGGAAAAACATCAGTACACACCGGTACCGCATAGTATCTATCCAGCCTACACATTTTCTCTGGAATTGTAACCGTGTTACAATCATTCAGAGCCGCTAATACCTCCCCTAGCAATACACGGAGGTTTTCAAGCTTAAATTTAAAATTTGAAATGTCTAAGTCCAGTTTACTTGGATCAGATCCGTCACCCACAGAATGAAGCTCTCCGTCCTCATGTTCTGCATATTGTGACACAGTATCAGACATGGCTCTTATATTATCAGCGCACTCTGTTCTCACCCCAGAGTGGTCGCGTTTACCCCTAATTTCTGGCAATTTAGATAATACTTCAGTCATAACATTAGCCATGTCTTGCAAAGTGATTTGTATGGGCCTCCCTGATGTACTTGGCGCCACAATATCACGCACCTCCCGAGCGGGAGACGCAGGTACTGACACGTGAGGAGAGTTAGTCGGCATAACTTCCCCCTCGTTGTCTGGTGAAATTTTCTTTACATGTACACTGTTATTTAAAGTAGCATCAATGCAATTAGTACACAAATTTCTATTGGGCTCCACATTGGCCTTTAAACATATTGCACAAAGAGTTTCCTCTGTGTCAGACATGTTTAACAGACTAGCAATGAAACTAGCAAGCTTGGAAAAAAACTTTTGAAATAAATTTTCAAGCAATATAAAAAACGTTACTGTGCCTTTAAGAAACACTAATAAACTGTCACAGTAGAATTACAATGAACCAAATTTGTTATAGCAACCAAATTTTTACAATAAATGCAATAAGTTAGCAAAGGATTGCACCCATCAGCAAATGGATGATTAACCCCTTAATACCCAAAAACGGATAACAGATATAAAAAACGTTTTATCACAGTCAAAAAGCACAGTCTCACAGGTCTGCTGTGAGTGATTACCTCCCTCAAAACTAGTTTTGGAGACCCCTGGGCTCTGTAGACGTCCTGGATCATGGAGGAAGGAATAGGAAGACTGTGAGTGAATTCTTACTGCGCAAGAAAGCGCCAAAATAGGCCCCTCCCACTCATATTATAGCAGTGGGGAAGCTCAGCAAACTGAAAGTATTCATAAATAACGACAGCCATGTGGAAAATAATGCCCAAAATTTTTTTATCACCAAGTACCTCAGATAAAAACGATTATCATGTTAGTAAAAACGTTTTAAAATAAAATTATGAAATGATACTAATAAGCCTGCTGCTAGTCGCTTACACTGCAGTGGGGGCTCAAGTATAAGTTAAATGTACACAGTATTTTCTTAGTGAAGTTCCATTCCCCAGAAATACCTCAGTGTAACATACATACATATCAGCCTGATACCAGTCGCTATTACTGCATTTAAGGCTGCACTTACATTATATGGGTATTAGCAGTATTTTCTCAGTCAATTCCATTCCTTAGAAAATAATATACTGCAACATACCTCCTTGCAGGTGAACCCTGCCCGCTGTCCCCTGATCTGAAGTTACCTCTCTCCTCAGAATGGCCGAGAACAGCAAATAGATCTTAGTTACGACCGCTAAGATCATACATAAACTCAGGTAGATTCTTCTTCAAATGCTGCCTGAGAAAAAACAACACACTCCGGTGCTGTTTAAAATAACAAACTTTTGATTGAAGATATAAAAACTAATTTTATTAACCACAGTCCTCTCACACGTCCTATCTATTAGTTAGGTGCAAGAGAATGACTGGGTATGACGTAGAGGGGAGGAGCTATATAGCAGCTCTGCTTGGGTGATCCTCTTGCACTTCCTGTTAGGGAGGAGATATAATCCCATAAGTAATGGATGACCCGTGGACTGACTACACTTAACAGGAGAAAAGTGCTTCCTTTATTTTGAGGGATGGGTGGGGGTAATGAAGAGAGGGGGTACTCATAAATGAAAAGCCTAATCAAGGGGTACAGGAGAGAAAAAAGGTTGGGAACCGCTGGTTTAAGGGGATGTTAAAAATATACCATTAATGGTTTGCTTTGTGGTTTATTAATTGTTTAGTATCCTAACCTCCAACTATAATTCAATTTTTATCCCTATAAGAAATGCAGGAGACATTATAATTATAATACATTATGTATTCTTTCTGAAGGAAGTAATATATATTATTTATTTGTCTCCATTTTGTGTTGCATCAAAGTTGTCATAACTTCTTATCTTATTTGAAAAGGCTGGTAACTATTATTAAAAATAGATATATTAAATATAAGAAAAGAAGACCCCTAAGTGTTTCTATTGATTAACACCTATTTGTTTTACATTCTTATTACAGAATTGTTCCGTGCATTAAATTAGATTTCTCATCAATATAAATCTCTTTAAAGGGACATAATACTCATATGCTAAATCACATGAAACTGATGCAGCATAACTGTAAAATGCTGACAGAAAAATATCACCTGAGCATCTCTATGTAAAAAAGGAAGATATTTTACCTCACAATCTCCTCAGCTCAGCAGAGTAAGTTCTGCGTAAAAAGTTATACTCAGCTGCTCCCAGCTGCAGGTAAAAAAAAAATAAAAAAAAAAAATGAAGAAATGAACAGCAGCCAATCAGCATCAGCAGTGCTGAGGTCATGAACTCTTTTACTGTGATCTCATGAGATTTGACTTAACTCTCATGAGATTTCATAGGCCTAGATTTGGAGTTTGGCGGTAGAAGGGCTGTTAACGCTCCGCAGGCTTTTTTCTGGCCGCACCATAAATTTAACTCTGGTATCGAGAGTTAAAACAAATGCTGCGTTAGGCTCCAAAAAAGGAGCGTAGAGCATTTTTACCGCAAATGCAACTCTCGATACCAGAGTTGCTTACGGACGCGGCCGGCCTCAAAAACGTGCTCGTCCACGATTCTCCCATAGGAAACAATGGGACTGTTTGAGCTGAAAAAAAACCTAACACCTGCAAAAAAGCAGCGTTCAGCTCCTAACGCAGCCCCATTGATTCCTATGGGGAAACACTTCCTACGTCTGCACCTAACACCCTAACATGTACCCCGAGTCTAAACACCCCTAACCTTACACTTATTAACCCCTAATCTGCCGCCCCCGCTATCGCTGACCCCTGCATATTTTTTTTAACCCCTAATCTGCCGCTCCGTAAACCGCCGCAACCTACGTTATCCCTATGTACCCCTAATCTGCTGCCCTAACATCGCCGACCCCTATGTTATATTTATTAACCCCTAATCTGCCCCCCACAACGTCGCCGACACCTACCTACACTTATTAACCCCTAATCTGCCGAGCGGACCTGAGCGCTACTATAATAAAGTTATTAACCCCTAATCCGCCTCACTAACCCTATCATAAATAGTATTAACCCCTAATCTGCCCTCCCTAACATCGCCGACACCTAACTTCAATTATTAACCCCTAAACTTCCGATCGGAGCTCACCGCTATTCTAATAAATGGATTAACCCCTAAAGCTAAGTCTAACCCTAACACTAACACCCCCCTAAGTTAAATATAATTTTTATCTAACGAAATAAATTAACTCTTATTAAATAACTTATTCCTATTTAAAGCTAAATACTTACCTGTAAAATAAATCCTAATATAGCTACAATATAAATTATAATTATATTGTAGCTATTTTAGGATTAATATTTATTTTACAGGCAACTTTGTAATTATTTTAACCAGGTACAATAGCTATTAAATAGTTAAGAACTATTTAATAGTTACCTAGTTAAAATAATAACAAATTTACCTGTAAAATAAATCCTACCCTAAGATATAATTAAACCTAACACTACCCTATCAATAAAATAATTAAATAAACTACCTACAATTACCTACAATTAACCTAACACTACACTATCAATAAATTAATTAAACACAATTGCTACAAATAAATACAATTAAATAAACTAGCTAAAGTACAAAAAATAAAAAAGAACTAAGTTACAGAAAATAAAAAAATATTTACAAACATAATAAAAATATTACAACAATTTTAAACTAATTACACCTACTCTAAGCCCCCTAATAAAATAACAAAGCCCCCCAAAATAAAAAATTCCCTACCCTATTCTAAATTAAAAAAGTTACAAGCTCTTTTACCTTACCAGCCCTGAACAGGGCCCTTTGCGGGGCATGCCCCAAGAATTTCAGCTCTTTTGCCTGTAAAAAAAAACATACAATACCCCCCCCCAACATTACAACCCACCACCCACATACCCCTAATCTAACCCAAACCCCCCTTAAATAAACCTAACACTAATCCCCTGAAGATCTTCCTACCTTGTCTTCACCATCCAGGTATCACCGATCCGTCCTGGCTCCAAGATCTTCATCCAACCCAAGCGGGGGTTGGCGATCCATAATCCGGTGCTCCAAAGTCTTCCTCCTATCCGGCAAGAAGAGGACATCCGGACCGGCAAACATCTTCTCCAAGCGGCATCTTCGATCTTCTTCCATCCGGTGCGGAGCGGGTCCATCTTGAAGCAGGCGACGCGGATCCATCCTCTTCTTCCGATGTCTCCCGACTAATGACTGTTCCTTTAAGGGACGTCATCCAAGATGGCGTCCCTCGAATTCCGATTGGCTGATAGGATTCTATCAGCCAATCGGAATTAAGGTAGGAATTTTCTGATTGGCTGATGGAATCAGCCAATCAGAATCTAGTTCAATCCGATTGGCCGATCCAATCAGCCAATCAGATTGAGCTCGCATTCTATTGGCTGATCGGAACAGCCAATAGAATGCGAGCTCAATCTGATTGGCTGATTGGATCAGCCAATCGGATTGAACTTGATTCTGATTGGCTGATTCCATCAGCCAATCAGAAAATTCCTACCTTAATTCCGATTGGCTGATAGAATCCTATCAGCCAATCGGAATTCGAGGGACGCCATCTTGGATAACGTCCCTTAAAGGAACAGTCATTAGTCGGGAGACATCGGAAGAAGAGGATGGATCCGCGTCGCCTGCTTCAAGATGGACCCGCTCCGCACCGGATGGAAGAAGATCGAAGATGCCGCTTGGAGAAGATGTTTGCCGGTCCGGATGTCCTCTTCTTGCCGGATAGGAGGAAGACTTTGGAGCACCGGATTATGGATCGCCAACCCCCGCTTGGGTTGGATGAAGATCTTGGAGCCAGGACGGATCGGTGATACCTGGATGGTGAAGACAAGGTAGGAAGATCTTCAGGGGATTAGTGTTAGGTTTATTTAAGGGGGGTTTGGGTTAGATTAGGGGTATGTGGGTGGTGGGTTGTAATGTTGGGGGGGGTATTGTATGTTTTTTTTTACAGGCAAAAGAGCTGAAATTCTTGGGGCATGCCCCGCAAAGGGCCCTGTTCAGGGCTGGTAAGGTAAAAGAGCTTGTAACTTTTTTAATTTAGAATAGGGTAGGGAATTTTTTATTTTGGGGGGCTTTGTTATTTTATTAGGGGGCTTAGAGTAGGTGTAATTAGTTTAAAATTGTTGTAATATTTTTATTATGTTTGTAAATATTTTTTTATTTTCTGTAACTTAGTTCTTTTTTATTTTTTGTACTTTAGCTAGTTTATTTAATTGTATTTATTTGTAGCAATTGTGTTTAATTAATTTATTGATAGTGTAGTGTTAGGTTAATTGTAGGTAATTGTAGGTAGTTTATTTAATTATTTTATTGATAGGGTAGTGTTAGGTTTAATTATATCTTAGGGTAGGATTTATTTTACAGGTAAATTTGTTATTATTTTAACTAGGTAACTATTAAATAGTTCTTAACTATTTAATAGCTATTGTACCTGGTTAAAATAATTACAAAGTTGCCTGTAAAATAAATATTAATCCTAAAATAGCTATAATATAATTATAATTTATATTGTAGCTATATTAGGATTTATTTTACAGGTAAGTATTTAGCTTTAAATAGGAATAAGTTATTTAATAAGAGTTAATTTATTTCGTTAGATAAAAATTATATTTAACTTAGGGGGGTGTTAGTGTTAGGGTTAGACTTAGCTTTAGGGGTTAATCCATTTATTAGAATAGCGGTGAGCTCCGATCGGAAGTTTAGGGGTTAATAATTGAAGTTAGGTGTCGGCGATGTTAGGGAGGGCAGATTAGGGGTTAATACTATTTATGATAGGGTTAGTGAGGCGGGTTAGGGGTTAATAACTTTATTATAGTAGCGCTCAGGTCCGCTCGGCAGATTAGGGGTTAATAAGTGTAGGCAGGTGTCGGCGACGTTGAGGGGGGCAGATTAGGGGTTAATAAATATAATATAGGGGTCGGCGGTGTTAGGGGTAGCAGATTAGGGGTACATAGGGATAACGTAGGTGGCGGCGATTTGCGGTCGGTGGATTAGGGGTTAATTATTTTAAGTAGCTTGCGGCGACGTTGTGGGGGGCAGGTTAGGGGTTAATAAATATAATACAGGGGTCGGCGGGGTTAGGGGCAGCAGATTAGGGGTACATAAGTATAACGTAGGTGGCGGTCGGCAGATTAGGGGTTAAAAATTTTAATCGAGTGGCGGCGATGTGGGGGGAGCTCGGTTTAGGGGTACATAGGTAGTTTATGGGTGTTAGTGTACTTTAGGGTACAGTAGTTAAGAGCTTTATAAACCGGCGTTAGCCAGAAAGCTCTTAACTCCTGCTATTTTCAGGCGGCTGGAATCTTGTCGTTAGAGCTCTAACGCTCACTGCAGAAACGACTCTAAATACCAGCGTTAGAAAGATCCCATTGAAAAGATAGGCTACGCAAATGGCGTAGGGGGATCTGCGGTATGGAAAAGTCGCGGCTGAAAAGTGAGCGTTAGACCCTTTAATCACTGACTCCAATTACCAGCGGGCGCCCAAAACCAGCGTTAGGAGCCTCTAACGCTGGTTTTGACGGCTACCGCCGAACTCTAAATCTAGGCCATGGTAAGCTGAATAGGGAAATAATATGAGAGTGCACGAGGCTCATCCCCTAAGCTGTCCTAGGACAGACACACTAAAATGCTGCTTAGAAATCCTTTACAATGGGAGGTGGCTACTGAGGAACTTTTGAGGTAAAATATCTTTCTTTTTTACATAGAGATGTTCAGGAGATATTTTCTAGTCAGCATTTTACAGCTATGCTGCATCACTTTCAAGTGTTTAAACATTTGGGTATTATGGCCCTTTAAGTATGAAAAATAATTATTATTTTCATTGAGGCCGTAATGTTGTACTGTATTGAGCTGCCTCAATGATTTTTTTAAGAAATAAGTAAGGATATATGTGATTTTTTTAGCCTGGTGGTAATATAAGAAATGATAAGCCATACTAGTAAGTCTTTACCATCTTGCAGATCTTTTTCAGCAGAGTTGATGTTTCTTAGATGTTCTAGAATCCTTATTTTGAGTTTTCTTGAGGTAATTCCAATATATAATAAATTGCATTTACATTTGATACTGTAAATAACCCATTCAGTATTGCAGTTTATATGAGATTTAATTAGATGTTCTTTACCAAATCTATCTTTGATGCTGTTGATATATAGCATGTTTACATACAAAGCAATCACCACAGTATGTACTGTATTTCCAGATTTTAGTTTCTTTGTTTTGGCTTTTTGATTCAAAATGGCTTTGACTAAATTTTTATTCTTTCTCCAATAATTTCTTTTAGCTGAATATCTGCTTGCAAATTATCTAATTGTTTATTGAGTATTTCAATAACTTCATGAATCTGAGGACTGTAGGTAATGATCAGTCTAGTTTCTCCATATGTTGTCCTTGTTTTCTTCTTTAACAGATTTTGTCTATCCATCAATGCATGCTGCTTTTCTTTGTGCTTTTTTGATGGATCTCTTACTGTGACCTCTTTCCATTGATCTTATAGACAACTCTTTAGCTCTTATTTTTTAATGTAGTTAAATCTGTACAGTTTCTACAAATTATTAATAAATTCCCCAATTGGGAGTGCCTTCAATGTATGAGGTTATTGGGTGCTGGAATGAAGTAAGATATTGTTAGTTGCCATTTCTTTCCTGTATATGTCTGTATGAATTTCTCCATTTTCTTTTTTCATGATTTTTAAATACAAAAATTATACTTCTGTGGCATCTACTTGCCATATTAGTTTGATGTTTAGATTGTTCTTATTCAGAATTTACAGTAAATGTTTTGAGCCTTCCCATATAAAGAAAATATTGTCTATGTACCTCAGCCAGGTCAGAATAAATTCTGTAAATTTAGTATTTGTGTCAGAAAATACTAAATGTTGTTCCCACCAACCTAAAAAAAGGTTTGCGTATGTTGGGGCACATGCTGTCCCCATTGCCGTTCCTCTGATCTGCAAGTAAAAACGTTAGGAGCTCTATGATAAATCTATCATGGAGCAGTCATCCCGATGAAGATTCCAAATAGCTTTCCATAGCTTGGATGCCCAAGTTGTGTTCACTACTGGTGTACAACGCCTCTACATCTGCAGTAACCAGTAGTGTGTCTTCTTTAACTGTAATATTGTCCAGATGTTCAAGTACCTCTATATTTTATAACCCCACATCTCTGACATAAGATAGCAAAGTAACCACAAATTCACACAATCTTTGGTCAACATGTTGCCTTGCTTTTTCTGTCAGATTACTTAGAGTAAGAAACATATCTTCTTGATCTGTAATTAGTTCATCTTTTTTTACCTCTCTCACAATGTTGTTATATGTATTTAAAAAGTTTTCTAAAGGATTAAACATCAATTCTTTATAGCATTTCTTATTCTTGAGTTGTTGTTTTTTTACCTCTCTCACATACATACTAGTGGGCCAAATAATAACATTACCACCTTTATTTGAATGGTATATGATGATATCATCCCATTTCTCAATTTCTGACAGTGCATGTCTTTCTTTTTTTGTTAGATTTTGAGACGGTCCCTTAGGTGTTAATTTCATAATTTCTTCACAAAATGTCTCATTAAAGACTTCAATGTGTTTAATATTGTTTAAAGGGACAGTATACAATAAAATAGTTTTTCCCTTAATGTGTTTCCAATTACTTTTTTTTTACCAGCTGCAGAGTATAAAATGTATAAGTTTTGCTTTTTAAGGTTTATTTGTGTATATG
This sequence comes from Bombina bombina, assembly GCF_027579735.1. NCBI lineage: Eukaryota > Metazoa > Chordata > Amphibia > Anura > Bombinatoridae > Bombina > Bombina bombina. The sequence continues at coordinate 836,717,940 of NC_069503.1, read as the reverse complement.
AATTAGCTGATTTTGTTTTTTGAAGCCACAACATAATAAAATGGGTTGGGCTTGGAAGGTATAATCAGATCTCATTACTTTATCACATTGTGTACATATACATACTTTCTATCTTAAATCTGTCCATAAACCAATCACAAATACTTGGAGAGAACAATGGAAAATTAACATTTGATTACCTTATCTCTTCTATACCCCACTAGGAGTGTAATTTCTTCTACTGGCTATCGCCTAGATTTAGAGTTTTGCGGCCAAAGGGGTGCGTTAGCTACGCATGCTTTTTTTCCCCCGCACCTTTTAAATACTGCTGGTATTTAGAGTTCACAGAATGGCTGGGTTTTCAGTGCGTTACGCTCCCTTTTTGGAGCCTAGAGCATAATTTAACGCCACTGCAACTCTCGATACCAGCGGTGCTTACGGACGCGGCCAGCTTCAAAAACGTGCTCGTGCACGATTCCCCCATAGAAAACAATGGGGCTGTTTGAGCTGAAAAAAAACCTAACACCTGCAAAAAAGCCGCGTTCAGCTCCTAACGCAGCCCCATTGTTTCCTATGGGGAAACACTTCCTACGTCTGCACCTAACACTCTAACATGTACCCCGAGTCTAAACACCCCTAACCTTACACTTATTAACCCCTAATCTGCCGCCCCCGCTATCGCTGACCCCTGCATATTATTTTTAACCCCTAATCTGCCGCTCCGTACACCCCCGCCACCTACATTATCCCTATGTACCCCTAATCTGCTGCCCTAACATCGCTGACCCCTATATTATATTTATTAACCCCTAATCTGCCGCCCCCAACGTCGCCTCCACCTAACTACACTTATTAACCCCTAATCTGCCGACCGGACCTGAGCGCTACTATAATAAATGTATTAACCCCTAATCCGCCTCACTCCCGCCTCAATAACCCTATAAGAAATAGTATTAGCCCCTAATCTGCCGATCGGAGCTCACCGCTACTCTAATAAATTTTTTAACACCTAAAGCTAATTCTAACCCTAACCCTAACACCCCCCTAAGTTAAATATAATTTTATTCTAACAAAATAAATTAACTCTTATTAAATAACATTCCTATTTAAAGCTAAATACTTACCTGTAAAATAAACCCTAATATAGCTACAATATAAATTATAATTATATTGTAGCTATTTTAGGATTAATATTTATTTTACAGGCAACTTTGTAATTATTTTAACCAGGTACAATAGCTATTACATAGTTAATAACTATTTAATAGTTACCTAGTTAAAATAATAACAAAATTGCCTGTAAAATAAATCCTAACCTAAGTTACAATTAAACCTAACACTACACTATCAATAAATTAATTAAATAAAATACCTACAATTATCTACAATTAAACCTAACACTACACTATCAATAAATAAATTAAATACAATTCCTACAAATAAAAACAATTAAATAAACTAACTAAAGTACAAAAAATAAAAAAGAACTAAGTTACAAAAAATAAAAAAATATTTACAAACATAAGAAAAAAATTACAACAATTTTAAACTAATTACACCTACTCTAAGCCCCCTAATAAAATAACAAAGACCCCCAAAATAAAAAAATGCCCTACCCTATTCTAAATTACAATAGTTCAAAGCTCTTTTACATTACCAGCCCTTAAAAGGGCCCTTTGCGGGGCATGCCCCAAAGAATTCAGCTCTTTTGCCTGTAAAAAAAAACCATACAATACCCCCCCCCCCCACATTACAACCCACCACCCACATACCCCTAATCTAACCCAAACCCCCCTTAAATAAACCTAACACTAAGCCCCTGAAGATCTCCCTACCTTGTCTTCACCATGCCAGGTTCACCGATCGGTCCAGAAGAGGGTCCGAAGTCTTGATCCAAGCCCAAGCGGGGGGCTGAAGAGTGACGTCCATCCTCGGGCTGAAGTCTGGATCCAAGCGGCGGCTGAAGAAATCCATCATCGGACTGAAGTCTTGATCCAAGCGGGCGCTGAAGAAGTCCATCATCGGGATGAAGTCTTCTATGAAGCAGCATCTTCAATCTTCTTTCTTCCGGAGCCATCATCTTCCAGCAGATGCAGAACATCCTCTTCTACCGACGCCTACTCGCCGAATGACGTTTCCTTTAAATGACGTCATCCAAGATGGCG